>NC_047064.1:12650734-12950734 GCF_902459465.1 Asterias rubens | reverse complement strand
TAAATAAACTCACTCCCGTCTGTTCCCATCCCGTAACCCCGTTACGTAAATAAACTCATTCCCGTCTGTTCCCATATCGTAACCCCATCATGTAAATAAACTCACTCCCTTCTATTCCCATCTCGTAACCCCGTCATGTAAATAAACTCACTCCCTTCTATTCCCATCTCATAACCCCGTCATGTAAATAAACTCACTCCCGTCTGTTCCCATCTCGTAACCCCATAATGTAAATAAACTCATTCCGTTTGTTCCCATCCCGTAACCCCGTCATGTAAATAAATTCATTCCCGTCTGTTCCCATCTCGTAACCCCGTCATGTAAATATACACATTCCTGTTCCATCTTTCCGTGTGACAACTATACAGTAGTTTTATGCTAATCATGATTACTGCAAAAGATGCTCACAACCCAGTGATGGCGTGTTTGGATGTCCCTGTCTACAGAGACAAACCATACAAGAGGAATGTTTGGAGATATGACCAGGCAGACTTCTAGGGGAATGAGAGACCACCTGGCATCCACAGACTGGCCTAGTGTTTTCCAGGAAAAAGACCCAGAAACTACATGTAGAAAGGTCACCGACATCATCCTTGACTCCATGGACTTGTTCATTCCAAGCAAGACTTCGATGAAGAACTGCTAAAAAGAAGCGGCGCCTTTTCCAGAAATCTAAAAAGGATAACACTGACACCAGCAAAGCCAAGTTTGTGGAAGCCAGACGTTTATACAATCAAGCCGAGAAGCGAGCCAAGAGGCGTTACAACCTCAAGCTAAGAGAAGATCTTGCAGGCAAAACCCTCAGCAGCAAGAAATGGTGGAAAATAGTCAACACTCTCTCTGGTAGAACAGCCAAATCCGACATCCCTGTGATCAAACATCATAACATCATCCATACTACAGCAAGGGACAAAGCAGAGATTTTTTGCCAGTCATTTGCAGAAAAATGTCGACTTCAGGATGCTGAAGACCAGGCCCCTGTTGTCAGCCCATCTACAACCAATTCCTTTGACAAAATTACCTTCAAGCCCAAACATGTTAGGAAACTCCTGCAGCACCTTAAACTAGACAAAGCCACTGACCCAGACCTGGTTCCAACCAGGGTCCTCAAATAATGCAGCGCTGAGCTTGCCAGTCCCCTTTGCCGGCTGTTTGAGCTTTGTTTCTCACATGGTGTGTTTCCAGTCCACTGGAAGACAGCTTCTGTAATACCAGTCCACAAGCAGGACTCCAAAGCTGACCCAACGAAGTATCGTCCCATTTCTCTGCTCAGCAACATCAGCAAGATCATGGAGTCTGCAGTACAGAAGCAGCTCCAATGCTATCTTCTCAGCAACAACTTGATCTCCAACAGACAATTTGGGTTCAGACCAGGCTACAGCACAGCTGATCTCCTCAACGTATTATCACAGAAATGGAACAAATCTCTGGACCAAGGTGATGAGGTCTGCGTTGTCCTAGCTGGCCAAGCATCAAGCACCGCTTCCATCAATGCCTCCGTACCACAGGGATCTATCCTTGGCCCACTCTTGTTCTCTGTCTTCATTGACGATCTTGCGAATACTTGTGAGAATGAGCTATTCCTGTACGCAGACGACTTGACGCTCTTCTCACCTATCAGGACTTCAGACGACACCACCTCAGTAGCTGCTAGCCTTAACAGAGACCTAGGCAAAATTATAGTGTGGGCAGACAAGTGGAAGGTCACCTTTGAATCTACCAAATGCAAGACCATGGTACTTTCCAGGAAGATACCTCCTTCCAATCTTGACCTTTACTTTGGAGACTGCATACTATCATCGGTAAATGAACTTGAGGTTCTTGGCGTAACCATCGACAGCAAGCTGACTTGGTCAAAGCATCTTTCAACCATTTCAACCAGAGCTGGACAGAAACTCGGGGCACTGAGGATGATTGCTTACTTACTGGATGCTGAGGGCAGAGCTGTGATTTACAAGTCACAAGTCCGCAGCATTATGGAGTATGCTTCTCTGTGCTGGATGAATGCTTCACCAACAAACTTAAGCCAACTTGACAACATCCAAAAGAAGGCACTCAAGGTCATAGGAGTTGATGAAGCTACTGCTCTCACGCAACTCAACATCACCAGCCTGCTTCACAGACGACAGGTAGCTGCAGCCACAGTTCTATATAAAATGCAGACCCGCCACTGCCCAGCAGAGCTACAAGCCTTGCTTCCCCAACCATACTCAAGACGTCGTGCAACCCGCTTCAGTGTTTCATTGCCTGAACATGCTCTCTCTTTGCCAGCTGCAAGAACTCGCTGCTTGGACAGAAGCTTCATCCACACTGCCGTCCCCCTATGCTGTCCTCCTGTCTCTGTTGTTGGCAACATTACTGAGGAAGGGATTCAGTCATTTAAATGCTGTGTGCATGGACACCTCCTTCTTACATAATTCAGTGTTTCCTTGGTACCATATATCTTTGTTTTTCTATTATTCTTTTCTGGTAAATCTGAGCTGCAGTGAACCATTTGATTAGCCCATCAGAGTTCATCTTTTAAGATCCTTCAGTCTGATTCAAATTTCATTCTGTTCATTGACCATGTCAATGTCTGTAGGGCTATTGTTCACATTTGCTCCTTATATATAAAATTTATATAAAAGTTAAATTGTCCCCTGTCACTGCTATACTCTAAGGTGCCCACTTTTGCAACTTGGTGGGACAACATTGTAACTCACTAAACTATGCAAAAGTTAAGCCATTGTTCACCACCTACGTTCCTCCGCAATCTTGCTTATTGATATTTTAAACAAGCTGGACCTCACAGCTGGACCTCACAGTAGCTGATGACCAGTCTCTCTGCGGAGTCGTCGGAATATTCATGTTTATTGACATGTAAATGAGCTGTTATCGTTGGGACTTGCCCCGTTGTTACGGGTCCTTTGTTATCAAAATCCGCGGACTACAGCAGAATGAACGCAGAATGGAGGCTTGGACAAGGCGCCTAAGCAACAACAGTGTATGTAAGAGAATGGATTAAGTTCACAAACTGTTATATTATATTTTCTCATTGAAAATATGTGGCTCAAGAAATGTCTGTTTTGTTAACAATTTCAAATGAACTTGTTGGGCATGATTGTTTTTCGTTTTCAAAAGATCTTTTATAACTTAACATTTTACAATATTGTGCAAATGTAAAAGATTTGAATTGCTAAACTTAGGTTAAATGTTGATAAACTAACCTGTCTTATTGAGGGGTGTGGATGCTTCAGCCAATGCTGCTAATGTAGCCAACACAGAGGTACATGTTGAACTTGTTGATGTAGTTACTGCAGTAGAAACTAAAAAGAAAAACAAATTGTAAAGAAATGTTGCAACTCCCTGTTAGAGATACATTGTCTAAGTTTGGATGAAAGGATTACACAAACCAAGCAAATACAATACAGATACAATGTATCTGACTTTGAAAACTGTTGATGTGAGCTAATTGTTCTAAAACATGGTTCAATCAACCAGCAGCCAATCAGAAGAATAAGCAAGTTATAAATTCATGACTACTGTGACCTCACATGACCAATGATCACAGCAAACAGCACGGAGACATACAAACAATCACTGAGAGAATAAAAGGGTAGCGACGAGTTCTTTAACGCCCATTTAAAAACGGCAGGGTCATTGCCATGTGATAAAGGCCCAAGCCGAAGGCGAGGGCCTTTATCACATGGTATTAAACGGCGGCGGCCGTTAAAGAACTCGTCACTTCCCTTTTATTTCCTTAGTTTGACATTGCCCTCATTGTAATGATTTTGCTGCCAATATTTTCAATAAAAATCTCTTGAAGGCGCTTCAAATTCATTTATTTTCACCCTCAAATTGTTTTATTAGCTAGAGTCAGACAACTTCATGGTCTCCCTAGGCACAGCAACATGTAGACTTCATTCCATGCACAGTGCAAAATCCACGGCGCGTGCGCTCACTCAAACCTCAGTAATTTACGTAGTCTAACCATACTCTCAAAAGAAACCTCTTTTGTAGTAGAATACTGGAAATATCAAACAGCAAAAATTTATGTGAATTAAATCTATGTCACAACATTCAACTTTATAAAAAGGCTTTGTTTTTAGTGTTATTTATCGAAAATACAGCTATTTATGGTCCATGGTTACAAGTCTTCCCATGTCTTTACTGTGTAGCTGTGGTTTTCTATACCCACTATAGATCACATGATCACATGTTAACATTGGTAGCGCAATCGGCCTATCGAAGTTGAGAAATAATAATGGGAAAAAAACACCCTTGTCACACAAAGCTGTGTGCTTTCAAACTTGATTTTGAGACCTCACGCGTGAGGTATAAATCAATTCAAATATTTTACTGAGAAATTACCTGTTTTATACTATCAACAGCTCTCCATTGCTTGTTACCAAGTAATGGAGGTCTTGAAATCAATTAAAATGTTTTACTGAGAAATAACTTCTGTTTTATACTAGCAACAGCTCTACATTGCTTGTTACCAATTAAGTTTTAAAGCCATTGGACACTTTCGGTTAACAGTATTGTCTAAAGTCCCACACTCCGTGTATCACAACTTTTATATAAAATAAACAACCTGTGAAAATTTAGGCTCAATCGGTCATCGGAGTCGGGAGAAAATAACGGGAAAACCCAGCCTTGTTTCAGCACGTTTCGCTGTGTCATGACATGTGTTCAAAATAAATCCGTAATTCTCGTTATCGAGAATTGATAAATGTTTTAATGTTTTCTCGAAAAGTAAAGCATTTCATGGAATAATATTTCAAGAGAAGTCTTTCACCATTACCTTCTGTAAACCCTGTAAGTTATTGTAAATCTGTGAACTTTTATTTTTTGTTCTGTTCCGAAAGTGTATAAAGGCTTTAATGCGTAATAATGTCCAGTGCCATTAATATCGTTTATTCAAATTTGGTATTTAGAAATACGACCGTAAATCTTCCGCTAGTAGAATCACATGATGCACATAAATAGGTAAAATAAGCAACAACAAAAACACTACTTTAAGCACAGTAATAAGGTTAACTTTATAATATGACTGCTAGATTCAGCAAAAAGCATCCAACAAGTTGATGTAATAATTGTAAACATTTTGAAAATATTTACCTTTCTGATCTTCCTTTAACTTGGCCTTTGCAGCTGCTGTGACAAAGCTCTGTAAAGCAGTTGCTGCTGGAGTAGGGGTAAAGCTGAATGATGAAGTAGAATCAGCTGTTGATATATGTATACATGGTACTTCCTCATCAGCAACATCAGTAATCCCCTGTACTCAAAAAAGTTACAAAATAACAAATAATAAGCATTCTGTGAAAGGTCAAAGTATTGAGTGCCATGCAATCAGATAAGAACTTAGAACTAATGTACACCAGCTGCTCAGGGGAAACATTCAACTAGAACAGCCAAGCTGCCATGGCGAACTGCTGATCAACAGATACAACCAATGACTGACAGAAAAAAACAATCATTTGATCAACTGATGGTCAAAGGGGTGGGGACGTTGACAAGTATAAAGTGATGACATTCATTGCTTTAGCTCATTCAACTGGAGCCAGTGATCTTTTAGTTTTATCTTTTCATATTAATACCCCCCGTATGTAAGTAGCAATATTTGATTAACGCTTTGCACTCTTCAGTGATGCACTCTTTGAGTTTTATCTTTTCATATGCAACTTTACGTAAAAAGTAATATTTGATTTAGGTTTCAAGTCAGGAAATAAGGAGGGTATGCCTAATAAACTTGTTCATTGTTTTAGCTCATCAACTGAAACCAGTGATTAATTCTTTAAGTTGTATCTCTTTATATAAATCTACATGTGAGAAGCAATATTTGACTTAAGTTTCAAGTCAGAACATCATTGCAATCAGGAGTTGTGACCATTCAAGGTTTTCATTGTTTCAGCTCATTCAACTGGAACCAGTGATACACAAAGAGAGGTTTATCTGTTCTTATGAATCTTTATGTAAAAAGCGATAGTTTGAAGTCAGTTCATCATTTAAATAAGGAGTTATGTCTATGAACATGTGTTATTGTTTTAGATCATGCAACTGAAAGCAGTGATTAAGTCTTTGAGTTTTATCTTTTCATATGAATCTACTTGTAAGAAGCAATATTTGACTTAAATTTAAAGTCAGTACATCATTGCAATAAGGAGTTATGACCATTTAATGTTTTTTTTTATTGTGTTAGCTCTTTCAACTGAGACCTGTGATTAATTCTTTGAGTTATCTCTTTTCATATGAATCTCCATCGTTAGAGATTTTAATGATGGCTTTTCTGTCCCTTAGATAACATTCATAAATACCTCAGACAGTTTCGCTATTTCTATTGGTGGAGAGCGCGTCACCTGGGTGTGTATAAACCTTTGTTTATGACCAGTAAAAAGTGTTGAAACATGGGCGTGACACACGAGCTTGCACCTGTTCTTCTAAGATTCTTCATTCCTATTGGTCGAGAGCAACCGCTGAAACAGTTGTGCCACATCGCGCGACGCGCACAGCATTCCCTTATAAGGAGTTGTTTACCCGAGGGCGGCGGAGGGCTTTACCACTTCATAGCTGGAGGGGTGTTGCGTTGAAAGAAATCATTGAACAATTATAATTTTTGCATTTATTTTACTTTTTGACCAAAACGTGTTGATGTTTTAGACCGAAAAGGTATTTATGAATGGGAATCAAAGTGTGTTGAATCGGTTTTCAACTAGTGGTTTAAACCCACCAAGGCCTGGTTGTTGATAATTTACCTCGACTTCGTTTCGGTAAAGTTATCAAGAACCAGGTCTCGTTGGGATTAAACCACTAGTTGAAAACCTCTTCACCGCACATTGATTCCCTTATTCAATTAATTCAAAGTTTCATATCTGGCCTTTGGAGCCAAAGGGGTAGGAAATTAGAACATGGTATCTGTGGGAAAATGAGAGTTGTTTCTAAATTGAGCATGACTTTACAGAACAACACATCTTTTTGTCCAAATGAGTGTCTATGATCGCAATCCCAAATGGCAGACTATTTGACCATTGGTACATGACTGGGCTTGAGTCAAAGTAGCTAGGTTGAATAATGGACTCACCTGAGCTGATTGAGCTGCCTCAAATAAGCGAATGATGGGTGGGGTACGGTGCTCCAGGGCAATGTCAATCGGTGACTTATCAAACTGTAGTCAACAAACAGCAAGGGTCAATATTTCGTAAATTGAATACAAGATTCCAATAAACCTTTACCAACAAACAATTATATTTTCATCTGGATTAAAAAGAAAAGGAAATCATTATATCTGTGTCTAAATACTTGTGTAAATTGTTTGCATCATGTTTTGAAATTTCATTTGACAGGCCTATGATTAATCACAAATACTGGACTTGGCATCCCATCATTTCAATTCAATAGTATTTTTATTTTATGTTGACACACAACAATGACAGTAAATACAATTTGTTTTACAAAAATGTTAAATAGTAGTTTGCAATAAAAGCTTATAATTATTTTACATTAAGGGCACACTTGTCTGTAAACAAAAACACTTATATAAAAGTCAACATGTAGGAAACAATGTAAAGCAAAGTTGTTGTACCTTTCCCAAGTAAACTGGACCATACTTCAAACTGTACACAAATTAATAAGTTGCAGCAGTAACTTTTAAATGTTGATAATATCAAAAGAAATAAGGCAGTACATGTACATTTTGAAGGTTGTTAAAAGATGCGCATTAGTAACTTGACCATTAAAACTTACTTTATTAATGAGTTTGTAATCAGCACCATTCTCCAGCAATAACTTGACAACGCCTGGATGTAGCCGCTCTACTGCCCAGTGTAAAGGCGTCATTTTCAACTAGTAGTAAAATAAGGTAATGATTGTTTACATAAACTGTTAGAAAAATAGATTGACAGCAAACAATCTGTTCAACTTTATCAAGTTGTATACACTTTGAAATTGAATGTAAAGATAACATGACTTTCTTGTAAACTTTTCACAAAAAGATCATATCACCCACCTTGAAAACCCATAAACTGTATAACCATTAAGAGACCATTTATTGCAATAAGTGGCTTAAAGTCATCTGGAAATAGAATTTGTTTTCTTTCAAACATAAGAGTTTATGCTTACGAACAATAAAACAATTTTTTTAGTAATTGTTTGTCACGATTTATATGTTTAAAAAATATATAAAGTTGTTTGGAGGGCTGACTCCGCCTACCCCTTTTGTGACGTAAATTTTCGGGAAACTAACTCTATTTTGAAAACTTTGGAGATGTCCCAAAATATCTTTGCAAAGAGTTTTGAAAAAATATTTGCGATGGCCCTTCAGGGCCACCCTACTTTTTTTCGGGAAACTAACTCTATTTTCGGGAAACTAACTCTATTTTCAGGAAACTAACTCTATTTTCGAGAAACTAAAGACTGAGTAAAACTCAACGTTGGTGGCGTATGTACAGTTGTGATTGTTACTCGGCCGCATGTCCCGTACCTCCCGTGCGTACATAGTATACATATTGTTGCCATTCTAGTCAATGGACGCCCACGTACGCCCACGTAGTCGTAAACTATGTACAGTTGTGATTGTTACTCGGCCGCATGTCCCGTACCTCCCGTGCGTACATAGTATACATATTGTTGCCATTCTAGTCAATGGACGCCCACGTACGCCAACGTAGTCATAAACTATATTTCGTAGGACGTCCTGTTTTCAAGGTGTCCCTAAAATCGTGGCAAATCTGTGACCTCTCTGTGCGCGATGTAAACAGTCCGTAGATAAACTATTTGTGGTTTGACTTGCCAAGCAAAGAGTCTCCTCTAGTCCCTTGACCAAAACTAAGGAACACGAAAGGCTCCACTGGTTAGTTGCACTTGTAAATGCAAAGTTTTGTATTTTAGGCATTTCTACAAGTTACAAAAATGTGTCATAATGTTGAGGCCATATAAACAAATTTGCACACCGGATAAGTTCATCAAACAATATTTCAATTCACAATTCATGATGATCAAATCATGTGACTGAACATTCTACTGAGCATTCTGGGGAAAAAAATACAAAAGTTTAAGAAGCCGTAATTGTGACTATAATTTTATAAAATATTTGGAGAGTTAAAGTCACCTGGAAATAGAATTGTTTTTCTTTTCAACATAAGCTTACGAACAATAAAACAATTTTTTTAGTAATTGTTTGTCACGATTTATATGTTTAAAAAATATATAAAGTTGTTTGGGGGCTGACTCCGCCTACCCCTTTTGTGACGTAAATCGAGGCAGACTTTGCCTGCAATGCGTATAGTAAACACACGTGCAAAGTACATGTACGTCCAAGTCGTGAGTTGGTACATTTCAAAAAGTGTTTTTCTGCACTCAGCAGCAATACACCTGGTCGGCATTGCCGGAAAAAATTTTTTTACAAACTCACGACTTGGTCTGTACATGTACTTTGCAATTGTGTTTACTCTACGCATTACAGGCAAAGTCTGCCTCGATTGACGTCACGAACAGCGCCCTCTCGGGTCGGGGTCTACTCTTAAATTTGTAAATAACATAATAACTGATTTTTTAAAACCTTAGTTAACTGTTTATTCACATTCCACTCATCAAAACACATATATTAGTGACAAAAGCTTTATTTTGAAAAAATACCACTTCCAGGTGACTTTAAAGCAAAATGCCAAGCCACAAAGGGCTTCAAGCATTTCCACAAGTTGTTCATGAACAGTAATTTCAAAGGTATCTGAGCAGCATAGGTCATGACCTGAATTGACATTTCCCAGTGGTTTGCAAATAATCATGCTTCTTATGTATTTTAACATTATTTCTAAACAAAAACAGATTTTTGTTTCTGTAATGTAATGATGTCAGGACTTGCACAAGTCTATTTTGGTTGTTACATCACGTTTAGCTCATGTTTATAAGCCAGTTCAGCTCACATTAAATACTTTGAGTTATTGACTACAAATGCTAGGAGTGTTCTATGTAGTTATAACTATTAGGAGAACTGTACAAATTTTGACCATGACAATAAAAGCCATGTCTGGGTGCGAGATCAATGATGTCATCTCTAAAGGGTCAAGTATTTCCTCAAAATGAAAAAAAGGAAAACATGAATTATTAACAGACAAAAAGGGTATAAAGAAATTGAAATTGCATTTTAACAGAACATTTCAAATTCCATATATAAAAAAACAGTTACATGTGGACGGATGCAGTGACAATAAAAAGTGATCCCCTTCAATGCTAAGGTCGTATCGTTAAGTTGGCGTGATCATTGGCTATCAATAGTATACCAATAGTGTACAGGGGGTTGCGTGGCTTCTGACTGGTCCCCCCCCAAAAAACACCAAACGTCCATGAACAAATTGACACATTAGGGAGACGAGACTGCCAACAAGTCAGATCAGTTGTCAAAACACCAACAACCCAAAGGTCACAGATTCAAATCCTGCATTGTGGATTTATTGTAAAATGTTTGACTTTCTTGTCAGAAATCTTCTGTTAGGAGCTTGCGTTTGGAGGAAATCCACAAGACTACAGGGCTTATATGTCTCAAAATGTCTATTGGAAAGGAATTATTTCAATACCAGAATCAAAATAAGAAAAAACTTCCTGAAATGAGTCTCACCATATCTTTAGCATTGACATCAGCACCATGCTGAATAAGTAACTGGACAAGTTCGTTGTGTCCCTCCTGAGCAGATAAATGAAGTGGTGTTCTGTCTACTTTAGTCCTAGCATCTCGACTAACTCCTGCCTTCAGAAGTACTTCCGCAGTAGAAACATGACCAGCATGTGCAGCAAGATGTAGCGGCGAAGTTCCAAGCTAAACATCAAAATAAATAAATCTAAAATCTTGATTAATAATTCTGTGTACGTTTTCTTTTGGCATGTTTTTCTTTTTTGTCCATACAATATTAACTTTGAATGAAGGGTAACAAGAAAAAGCTGCATACAAATGCCACCATTTTGTCATATCAAACTCAAAGAATTTCCACCCCACAAAAGTGTGGCAGTTACAACAACAAATCATTAATGATTATCAAATTTAACCACATGATTAGCAGACCAGGGGCGGATTGCACCAAGCGGTCTTAAACCGATCTATATGCTATAGCTGGCTAACTTGAGACGCACTTAGACAGTCTTTAATTACAGACTGCTTGCCATAGCGCGGTCTATAATTATAGCTAGTCTTAATTCTTAAGCCCGCTCCGAGCTGAATCACAGGCACATTACTCAGGTGTGATTTGAACCCACAACTGCAAAAGTGCTTTATTTAGCGCAGGCCTTACTCAGATGCTTCTTGTTGTACATTGTGGGACTGGAGACCTGTTCATCACTCCACTCGTACTAGTCCATGTACACCCCTTTGAAACTGCAGGTTCTGCAAGGTTTGCATTGTATCAGTCTGGACTTCCTATAATTATGTTTTGGTCTTTGGTGTGGACTAATTTCTTTTCATATCTAATCTGTATATTTGAGCGAATTGATATTTAACTAGTAGGATGCTGTGCTCCACGTGGCACCTGCTAGCAATTTTGCATATAAAATGCTGCAAATGAAGGGTGGTGTAAGGGGGGGGGGGTAATATGAGGGACACTCAAGAAAAAGTTAAGCATTCAAATGATTGAGTGAGGTGGAAATGTCGCCTGCCCTCTTTACTATTTTTGCCCCTTTTCAACTTTGAAGCATAAAACAAATACCGTTTTGACTTTTAGTTGTCTTTTTGTCCCGGATCAAAATAGCCTTGACTTAAGGCTGTTGGCGAAGTGTGCCCCGGCCCGGCGCGGCACGATTCGGCAGTCTGCACGCTGTGCATACACGAACAACGTACATGTATACAGTACAATGAAGTACATAGTACAGCGAGAACAGTATAGCGAAGGTTGAGTACGGTCGTGTCTTTCTACTTTCACCCTTGATGGGTCTGTAACAGCTTTATCGGAATTCCGATAAAAGGGCATGCATGCATGATGTGTGTATGTATTAGTGTGTATGCTGTACGCTAGCTGTATGGACATGAGTGGGTGTCGCTATGATGTAAGGGGTCTGAATGCGCTGCCGGACGGTATACGGGCTACCGGTGTGAGCCGGACAGGCCTCGCTCGGTCGGTACGGTGTCGAACAACTTCGAAGAGAGGAGGGGTTCCTTGGCCCCGTTGTCTTGCTTTTCTTTATAACACAAGGACTAGCATCATAAGTACAATGTAGCTGGTAGATTTGTCCCTGAATGGGAAGCTGCTTTACTATAAGTGTAATGTTGTAGTGTAGTAGTATGGCAAGAGAACTAGTTTATGAAATTGATCTTTCGTTCTAGTTGTTGTTCAGCCACACGCCATCTTCTACCGTCTGGTATGTTTTCGACCAACACATAATTTATTTTCGATCCCCAACTTTGATTTACCGCGAGAAACGTAACAAATAATATGTCTAGACAAAATAAACAGCTGGGTTTCTTATCTCATCTGGTCTGAAATGGGGAAAACAGAATGTTATTAAGTGTTTGTGCTTAAAGGGGATGGGTATGCCCAACATCTAAGAATTCTAACCAAGTAGCCATTGCCGGAAACCCATGACACCTTGATACTTTTTGAACCTTTCTCAAACACATTTCACACACTGTATGGTCTAATTTTCTTCCTTCTTATTTCTAAATCCATGATTGGTGCATTAAAACTGGTTGTTTTATCTTGTTGAAAGCTTCTGCAGCTGTGCCACGATGTACTGGGTCAACCAACAAATAATGAGAATGGGCTGTTATTAAACATTAGCATAATGAGCTCCGCCCTAAATTTTGGCAGTTACAGAACCATCAAGGCGCTACTTAGAAATACTCATGTACCGTACGTGTACCAAACAGATGGTAATGTACTAGGTATACTATACATACGCTGTACACGTATTATATGCACTGTGTTATGTATGGGGGGTGCGCTACCGGAATTCAGTAATGGGGACTGGGATTTTGCAGGTCGCGACTGGCTGTAGCGCCTTGATCAAGGCTAAGATCAAAAACATTTTCCTAGAAATTGCTTTCAGTGGTATCGTGCTCGATATAGATAGTCATCTGCAAGCAAAATGTGGAGAAATGCAGCACACTTGTATAAAACATGTGGTCTCTATCGGGAAAAAACGCATGAATGCGAGCTCCCTCAAGTGACATCAGACACATATTTTGCGAAACAAAATCCAACACGCGGCTGACGTAAACGAATAAGGTTATCATATCCGTTTCTGTATCCGCACACTTGTGAAACCTGTCTATTTATGAATCAAAAATAACCTCCAAGCTTACACTTGGATAATACTTGATGATAGCTACTAGGGGTTCAAAGAGTTGAGGTCATTACTGTGCCAGACCTTCTTGGAAGTCAATGGTATGATGATGAATGTGCGTGAAAGCCAGATCCCCATATCAAACTGTGTTTTTTATGTCTTGTCAGTATTAATTCACCACCTTAATGATACCAAGAAAGTGAATTTTCTATTGAGTACTTCGTTGACGACTTTGACCATATCAACACCAAGTACATGTACATGTATCTATTGGCTGGTGTTACCTTCTTCAGTGACATTAATCACCTTGATTCAAGTCAATTTTGCTCTGGTATGGGCTTTTACATCAACAAAGATGCAATCCGTGACAAAATCATCACTACATGTAACCTAGACTTTTACATAGTAAACTACGAAGTTCTTAAACTCTGTCTTAATATAATGACTAACTTACAAACAACATCATAACAGATTGTCTTACCCAGTCAGTAGTGAATGGAGCACCATTTGCCATGAGGACTTTCACTTCTTCCTCAAGACCTTGCCGGGAAGCTTCCAACAGCTTTTTACCAAGATCAACAAGAGACATTATGACGTTGGTTCTTGCGTACTATAATCAAATCAGAGATGGAATAATTGAGAGAACTACATGTATCATTATGTTTCAAAGACCAATATCTACCTTTCGCAATCAGTCCACCATTTTTGGGACAAAATTTTTCAAGTTAAAAGTGATAATAGTAATCATTTTGGTATTCCGTGAATTTCAAGAGATTTCAGATCAGTGATGTTCATACAGATCGAGACCAGGCATCATAATCGAGATACAGTCCAGCATCATGTACCATTTTTTGCAACTTTTCTTTGCTGAGTGGATTTTCTGGACCCATGCTGAGCTCAATGAAACTGAGAGTACAAACAACACACCTATACCCTAAAATTTGTTGGAGAGATCTGGTTTCTAAACAGCATTATAACACACCTCTCGCTTGATTGGTTGGCTGATAGTCTAGTGACCACGCGCGCATGTTTTGCGGGACTAGTGCCCTTCTAGTCCCCAATAGGGCACTAGTCTTTTAGATGAGTGACTGGTTACAGGCTGAGCGCCCTCACTGACATGAACCGTGAACAACAACTAAAAAACTTCCTTTCTTTATCAAATGTTTTTTCTTATTTCACATTTTAGACAGATGTGTGTTATAAAACACATGACTAGCATGACCCAGTAACTAGTGCACGCCTATTCCCCCTCGGGCCTTCGTTCATGTCAGTAAAAGTGTGGCGCTACTTTTTTATGTTTTGGGATTAGACAAAATAAGGGTTAAGTTTTTTGGGGTTTTTAATAGAGCGTGATTTGCTGAAAAGGCACCGGCCGCGACAGATCTATGCGTACACCCATGGAGGAAGGAAGGAAAGGAGTTCAAACAAGGAGACTAATCGCAGAGTAACAAAACAAAACCTATTAGCGACCCTGACAATGCCCCTGTCGGACCAGTGGGAAAAAATACAGTAGAAGACCTCCTGCAGGGCGTCCGAATAATGAGCGAGCGATAAGATCTCTTTGTACCTGAACCTGAGGTATCGCTGTTCTGCACTGTTGCCTGCAGATGAATCATTGGAGCTGACAAGAATTGCGAAAAATACACAGTTTTCACATGCGCATCTTTGTGTTTTCTTTGTCTTTCATGGATGCGCACATGGTACAAACGATTGCGTTATCTTTTTCCGTTTCTTTTGGGGTTTTTACCACATTAAATCGAATTGTAGAAGGTGAACAATTGTGATTGACTTCTTCATTTACCGTTTGTGGTGTTTAATGCAAGTATCATACATAGCAATCATTTTTTGCGACTATCTGGTCACAAGAGGCGGTTCAAAGTTTGGGTAGTAGCACACAAGGCTGGTTTGTATTCAATTGTGTTCATTGTGTAGGTGTGCAATAGAGCGTCTGAAAATTTTATCAGATCTCATAAAAGTAGTTTTCCTGTATATAAAAATATCCATACAACATTTGACACCATAGTTGTGTGAAGAACCAAGTTTGCAAGGTGCCGAGGTTGTAGGTGCCGAGTTTACAAGGTGCCGAGTTTGCAAGGTACCGAACCCAAAGTTACCGGCGGTACGTAAATGGCGGTAGGAATACACAAACAACCATGACTAACCTCCAGGATAACTTTCCGTATGGCGCCACCACTTTTTCACTCATTTTTACAAAAAGGGATATATCAATCAGGTAAATAAGTTCCTATATTATTTTATATCGAATGAAAAAGTGGTGGCGCCATACGGAAACTTTTCCAACCTCCATCTGGAATAAGAAAGCTGGGTTTCATTGACGTTAATATTTAATATTGATATGTCAAACTCAAAAGAATAGAAAAACAAATTAACGCAATAACATAACGAATAATATAAAGGCCACAAAGGCACATTCTTTAGTCGCAGACCAACTAAAGGCCTACACTAGGTTGCATATTTTAGCAACATCACAACCACTGTCATCACTTTGTTGTACATTCGACTCCCCCCACGAGAGCTAACCCTAGACCCAGTAAACTGGGGCGCTGTACTCCTTTTTTTCGAAATTTTGACATTCTCGGTCGACAGAGAATGTCAAAATTTCGAAAAGAGGAATACAGTGCGCCCCAGTTAATGCGTCTAACCAACAAGCTAACCCCGGATTCATTTCTATGGCAATACCGAGCATGTTGGCCTCCCGGAAGCAAAACATCGAGACGTTTGATGGGCGGTTCATGCCATGAGTTATTTACTTACCACTAAAATCTTGAAACATTTGTGTGATATTCCTCTGCAATTTACTGAAGACAAAATCGATACAACTATTTCATTTTAAACTACCGCTTCAAAATAAAAAATTTCTCCAGATGTATCATAATGTAAAATAATCATGTATGTAATTCTTTCACAAAGCATGTGTGAGGCGGATGTCACTATGTGTCAGTCTCTTTCTTTCGAGCCGGAAGCCCACAGCTACCCATACCATGCACATAACACACGTTTATCACATCGGCGGCTAATGGCTAGACTTGGTTCCAAGTCTTTGTCGTGGCTTTTTAGTCGTCCAATATGGGCGGCCAAAAGGGCCAAAACTAGTAAATATCTTAAGCAATAGACAAACTGCAACAACTATTCTATTTTCGGGAAACTAACTCTATTTTCGAAAAACTAACTATATTTTCGGGAAACTAACTCTGTTTTCGGAAAACTAATTTGATTTTCGAGAAACTAATTCTATTCTCGAGAAACTAACTCTATTTCCGGGAAACTAACTCTATTCTCGAGAAATTAACTCTATTTTCGGGAAACTAACTCTATTTTCGGGAAACCAACTCTATTCGGGAATCTAATTTTTTTTCTCGGAAAACCAACTCTATTTTTGAGTAATTAACTCTATTTTGCAAAATTGGCGATGCGTCGCAATTCTTTGCAAAGAAATTAGGAAAAAATATTTGAGATGGCTCTTCAGGGCCACCGTACTATTTTCGGGAAACTAATTAGGCCGTGTCCGAATTGGCGACTTCGGCTACAGCTACGGCTAGATCAGCGCGTCTGTCAGTGTTGAAGGATAGGCAGACGCGCGCACCCTAGCCGTAGCTGTAGCCGAAGTCGCCAATTCGGACACGGCCTAACCGAAGTCGCCAATTCGGACACGGCCTAAGGCCGTGTCCGAATTGGCGACTTCGGCTACAGCTACGTCTAGATCAGCGCGTCTACCAGTGTTGAAGAATAGCAGACGCGCGCGATCTAGCCGTAGCTGTAGCCGAAGTCGCCGTTTCGGACACGGCCTACCTCTATTTTCGGGAAACTAAGGACTGAGTAAGACCCAACGTTGGTGGCGCATGTTCAATTTGCTCTAGAACTTTTGTGCGCCTGTTCTATCCAGATGACGTTGTGTGTCTGGTTGGAAGGACCATGGGAGGACCATGGAAAGACGATCGTCGTAATCACTGTCACCAGCAGTTACAGCAGTGTCGATATAGTTTGCTTCGCTAATATCCCTGCAGAAATTATGAAGGTTGTACTGAATATTATCCGAACATTATAACGCAATTTTCAATATCTGTGTATCCTCTCCTGTTTTCAACGTATTATGATGCCTTTTTCTTTGAATTGGAAAAATAAATAAAAGTAATGATACCATTCAACTGTTGCCCTAATTACCTTCATTTGTTCAACAGAAGTATGCAAACGTCTATTTAAACTTGATGGAAAATGAAATTTTAACACCGCACACACCGATCTTCGATGACTTCAACTGGTCCCATTTGTTCTGAGTTTTTCCTGTTTTCGAGGCAAACGAGAAAGTATGGTTTCCCGGTGAAGCCACACGTGGAAGAAACATCTGCAGTGACTATAAGTGTTCTGTGAGACTTTGTGTATGACTCTATAGCCAGCAGGTGATTTCAATTTCAAAATATTTGTTATGACATTTTAAAAGTAATAATTTGCAACATCAAAAATATATATATATATAATATTAATAAATTTCCTGTCTGCAACTCAACGGTTTCAACAGACCCTCCACAAGTCGTAGTAAGAAACTTTTATTTCTCTGTTGTTGTATCCCTTCGGGGTGATCCCCTTGAATTGCTTGTATTTTGTTTTTAATTGTCATAACCATATCCTTTTTATCTTTTCCCACTTCCCACCTGTTCTTCTCAGAACACTTTTAACATTTTTCCTTCCTCTACAGATTATTAATAAATCATTATTTTTCGCCCTATATATATATCTAAACATCCTTTGCCATCGCCACTTCACTCCTATTGGTTCATAGCCACCAATATTGTTTCTGAAATAGGAACTTTGATTGGCTGTTATTTTCCCGCTTCTTTCTGGATCCTTTCCTTAATCCCTTTCCCCCTCTCTTTTTCTATAAATGGATATGTATTTGTTTGTACTTGTTTTATGCCTCTGAAGAAGGTCCGGATTGGATCGAAAGCTAAGGCCATCTACCCTATTCATTATATATATACACGGTCACCAGGATTTTCCTGTCTGCAACTCAACGGTTTCAACAGACCCTCCACAAGTCGTAGTAAGAAACTTTTATTTCTCTGTTGTTGTATCCCTTCGGGGTGATCCCCTTGAATTGCTTGTATTTTGTTTTTAATTGTCATAACCATATCCTTTTTATCTTTTCCCACTTCCCACCTGTTCCTCTCAGAACACTTTTGACATTTTTCCTTCCTCTACAGATTATTAATAAATCATTATTTTTCGCCCTATATATATATCTAAACATCCTTTGTCCTCGCCACTTCACTCCTATTGGTTCATAGCCACCAATATTGTTTCTGAAATAGGAACTTTGATTGGCTGTTATTTTCCCGCTTCTTTCTGGATCCTTTCCTTAATCCCTTTCCCCCTCTCTTTTTCTATAAATGGATATGTATTTGTTTGTACTTGTTTTATGCCTCTGAAGAAGGTCCGGATTGGATCGAAAGCTAAGGCCATCTACCCTATTCATTATATAATATTAATAATAATAATAATAATAATAGTTAAATAAAAAGTGTGAATAATTATTGGTTTTCAAATCTGATTTTTATTAAGTTTTTTTGTACTTTTTTCTTCTTAACATTTATAATAAAGCGTATCAATAAACAGTGATAATTGAATCACCAAGCCGATGTTAAAATTTAAATATTCCTAATAATATTGATATGGGGTTGAAACAAATTAAAGTCACCTGGAAGTGGTATTTTTTCAAAATAAAGCTTTTGTCACTAATATAAGTGTTTTGATGAGTGGAATGTGAACAAACAGTTAACTAAGGTTTTCCAAAAAATAAGTACTTATGTTATTTACAAATTTATTAGTGGACCCCGACCCGAGAGGGCGCTGTTCGTGACGTCAATCGAGGCAGACTTTGCCTGTAATGCGTATGAGTAAACACAATTGCAAAGTACATGTCGGACCAAGTTGTGAGTTTGTACGTTTCAAAAAAAATATATATATATTTCCACCAATGCCGACCAGGTGTATTGCTGCTGAATGCAGAAAAACACTTTTTGAAATGTACCAACTCACGACTTGGACGTACATGTACTTTGCACGTGTGTTTACTATACGCATTGCAGGCAAAGTCTGCCTCGATTGACGTCACAAAAGGGGTAGGCGGAGTCAGCCCCCAAACAACTTTATATATTTTTTAAACATATAAATCGTGACAAACATTTACTAAAAAAATTGTTTTATTGTTCGTAAGCATATACTCTTATGTTTAAAAGAAAAACAATTCTATTTCCAGGTGACTTTAACTCTCCAAATATTTTAGAAAATTATAGGCACAATTACGGCTTCTTAAACTTTTGTATTTTTTCCCCAGAATGCTCAGTAGAATGTTCAGTCACATGATTTGATCATCATGAATTGTGAATTGAAATAGTGTTTGATGAAACTTATCCGGTGTGCAAATTTGTTTATATTATGGCCTCAACATTATGACACATTTTTGTAACTTGTAGAAATGCCTAAAATACAAAACTTTGCATTTACAAGTGCAACTAACCAGTGGAGCCTTTCGTGTTCCTTAGTTTTGGTCAAAGGACTAGAGGAGACTCTTTGCTTGGCAAGTCAAACCACAAATATTTTATCTACGGAGTGTTTACATCGCGCACAGAGAGGTCACAGATTTGCCACGATTTTAGGGACACCTTGAAAACAGGACGTCCTACGAAATATAGTTTACGACTACGTGGGCGTACGTGGGCGTCCATTGACTAGAATGGCAACAATATGTATACTATGTACGCACGGGAGGTACACGGGACATGCGGCCGAGTAACAATCACAACTGTACACACGCCACCAACGTTGAGTTTTACTCAGTCTTTAGATTCTCGAAAATAGAGTTAGGCCGTGTCCGAAACGGCGACTTCGGCTACAGCTACGGCTAGATCGCGTGCGTCTGCCTATTATTCAACACTGGTAGACGCGCTGATCTAGACGTAGCTGTAGCCGAAGTCGTCGTTTCGGACACGGCCTTAGTTTCCCGAAAATAGAGTTAGTTTCCCGAAAAAAAGTAGGGTGGCCCTGAAGGGCCATCGCAAATATTTTTTCAAAACTCTTTGCAAAGATATTTTGGGACATCTCCAAAGTTTTCAAAATAGAGTTAGTTTCCCGAAAATAGAGTTAGTTTCCCGAAAACATAGTTATTCCCGAAATAGAGTTAGTTTCTCGAAAATAGAGTTAGTTTTCCGAAAATAGAGTTAGTTTCTCGAGAATAGAGTTAGTTTCCTGAAAATAGAGTTAGTTTTCCAAAAATAGAGTTAGTTTCTCGAAAATATAGATAGTTTCCCCAAAACAGAGTTAGTTTTTTGAGAATAGAGTTAGTTTTCCGAAAATACAGTTAGTTTCCCGAAAATAGAGTTAGTTGTTGCAGTTTGTCTTTTGCTTAAGATATTAATTACTAGTTTTGGCCCTTTTGGCCGCCCATACCACAAAAGTAGTTCTAATTTAGGACTAATCCTAGCCAATGCTAAGAGATAGGACCAGCTAAGTTAGGATGAGTTACTGGTCCTAACTTAGGACCAGTCTTATCTCTTAGCATTGCCTAGGACTAGTCCTAAGTTAGGACTACCTTTGTGAATACTTGTAGTATATTATATGCGATCATTTGTATGCGATGTTTTGTGACGATATACATATGCGATAATTTAATATACATGTGCGATGTTCGTTCTTATATATGTGCGAAAACGGAATTGTGGGATATAGTATGGCTTCCTGTCCACTTGATCCCCGTATCCGTAATGTTTTGGATCGGGCCAGACTACTATACTGTGGACGGTATAGTATGGTTCCTATGGTTCAATGAGATTGGCGTAGAGTTTATACTGATGGTCAGGGTACGAGACTCGAGCCGCGTATTTCCGAAATAGCCAGCCGCGTATTCGGATAATAGAACACATACAGTACAGGGAGGTGACAAAATGTTGCATTTTGCTCAAATCTGAAGGTGAAGATCTGTTTTATTCGAACGAATTCTGCAATATTAGCATAATTTAGAATTGTTAATTGATAATATGTCAATTTCATAGCTTTACATGATTAAAAAATAATTTATAAAAAGTGAAAAACATTAACAAAACGTCAAAAAATGACCCGCAAACCAAAAGGCAAACAATTTTATTTTTTATTTTTTGCATTTTTTAATATGTCAAAAAATCATCACTGTTTAAATACAAAACCATAACTTGAAAAGAATTTATACCCTTCGTTAAAACAAAACATTTAATTTGTAATCCAGAACTTTCAAGACTAATATAGTGGGCGTAACAAATTTTGGAGCTGGCTAAATTTGGTTCACTAACTAGTGGTTAATTAACCACAGTTATTCTGACGCCATTGTCAATGTACATTCCGCCCAATTACATAGACGGTGGACTTTAAAACAAAATTTGAAAAGAATTTGAACCCTTCGTTAAGACAAAAAGTTGCTTTCTTGTTCCAGAATCTTGAAGGAAGATAGACTGGACGTATCAAATTTTGAGCTGGCTAAATTGGTCAACTATTATTGATTCTGCAATAAAAAAAGAAAATGTTTGCTCGCGGCTGACATAACTATAAATGTGGTGACTAAGATTCCAAAAATTTGAAAAATGATTTTGCAAACAAGACACAGCACAACAACTTTTAAATTTTATTACAACAATTAAAGATAATCAATCATAAGTGTTTCAGATATAGCTCGGTAATTTACTAACTTTAACTGTGCTACAATTTAAACACTGGCTTGCATGAAATACTATTTGTCCATACACTTTACTTTTTGGTATCGTTTTGACTTCAATCCTAACCTCAAATCAGCTGTTAAAATTACTCACTGAAAGTGATATTCAAATTAATTTTTCCTTCGCTTGAGTGTTTGTTCACTCAACTCTTTCAACGTTTAACACTAAGTTAAATGCGCAATTCAATGTAGATACAATTATATCAATGTTCCGCCAGTTATATTAACTTTCCTCTATATCCTGGAGGTTTCTCTCATTGAAAAATCTTGCTTCGGGTACCCTTCCGTATAAGGGGCCAAGAAAGGTTTTCCAGACTGCCCGGTCAACATGGGTTACCACTCTAAATGCTCTCTCTTAACACGCACCCGGTTCTAGTGCCGGTGTACTTCATCGGGTTGTCTCGCGGACTGTTACCCGGTCTCTGCGGCAATCTATTAGATGGCCGTAGAGACCGGGTAAAAAGCATATAAAATAATAACCAAAACTATGCCAATATACATGCGTACATATAATCTTAACTTCTGCCACAAAATATTACGTTGAATCAGTTTGCTAAAACCATCAACCTAATTCAATTATAAATACAGAGTTAAAAAAAACGAAGCACTGAGCAAATTGTAAATTCTACTTGGTGGTTAAGAGAAAATAATCTCTTTCTTGAACATGTAGGCTCATTATCATGTTAAGACAGTGAACTTACGGCCATTAGCTGGAGACGTACTCTGGAGGCTACTCTTATCGCACATTCTATATTACAATTTATCGCACATATATTACAATTTTATCGCACATATATTACAATTTATTGCATATATATTACTTTTATTGCATATTACATTTTTTTATTACATATATATTACATTTATTTCATACATCAAATGAATATCGCACATATGTGACAATTATCGCATATATATGAGAAACATTGCACATACATTGTACATTATCGAATAATGCAACACGCCATACCCAGCAAGGGGGGGGGGGGGCTATAAATCGACGTACCCAATGTGGTTCTGTAGTGGAGGAATGAATGCTACCCGTCAATAATTTACCTTTTTGAATCATTTGTCTTAAAATTTAACGATTTATTCAATATTAATATTATATAATCAATTTGTATGCAAGTTTCAAAATTTGTTTACATCGATCTGCATTAACACTTTTGACGTGTTCTTGGTCGTTTTATGTGATTGTACACGATTTAGACAAAATTAATTTGGTCGCGCTACTATTGTGATGAGTTTTGTGAAGTGTTTCATTAATGTGGTCGCCCTATGGCTGAACTTGTGGGTTAAACCATTGAGCTATAAAAATGTAGCTCCATGGTTAAACGGTATATAATGGCGACCAAATTTTTTAGGGACCTGTCTCCGGAATATTTTCTAAACTAGATGAAAGTGGTACTTGTTGCCTATTATACTTTGAGATGTAAGAAAATTGAATAAAATAACAATTCGATGAATGCTGGTCACCCTACAGCCTATTTTTTATCTACTCGCCCATCAATGACCTAATCAAAAGTTATATCATATTATAATCTGATAAAACTACATTCGGGTAGGGCTATAATGATAACCATTACACATTTGTTTATGTAAAGTTACTGTTAGATTTGAATAGGTCAACAATGCATTTGAATTCCACTTACGATTAAAGAGACGGTGCATGGTTATATAGACTGGTTCGGGGCAGTACTATTTCTGTAAAACTTGTTTTCTTTGTGTCTATGACTGTTTGATGACAGCTCTTTTTTATCCATCCATTCATAAATACCCCAGACAGTTTCCTCCTATTAGTGGAGAGCGCGTCACATGGGGGTGTTTAAACGGTTGATAATGACCAGTAATTATTACTGGCTGGCTTCTGTGTGTCGGCGCGCAAGACTATCACGCGGAATGTGCAATTCATAGCTATGTTACAATGCGTAATGTATTTCTAAGCGCGCGCGCGTATTCTAAGCCCGAGCGCGTAATATATTTCTAAGCGCGCACAAACACACAACCCACGCGCAACACAGAGTTTTTGGGAAAAAATATTTCAAACCACGAATTTTCAACTGTTAAAGGAACACGTTGCCTTGGATCGGTCGAGTTGGTCTTTGAAATGCGTTTGTAACCGTTTTTTATAAAATGCATATGGGTCACCTAGAAAGATGTTGTAAAAGTAGAATACAATGATCCACACAAACATGCCTCGAAGTTGCACGGTTTGCCTTTTACCTCGTCGACTAACATGGTCGGCCATTTATGGGAGTCAAATTATTTTGACTCCCATAATTAATGGCCGACCGTGTTAGTTCGCACAGTAAAAGGAAAATTACGCAATTTCGAGGCAAACTTGTGTGGATCATTGTATTCTACTTTTCAAACATCTTTCCAACCATATGCAATTTGTAAAAAACGGTTACAGACGCTTGATATAGACCAACTCGTCCGATGCACGCAACGTGTTTTTATCACACATGGCAATTCGACCCTGCTGTGTCAAGCTAGTCAAGCTAGGACGAAGTTTGATCACAAGAGGTCGCTGTTTGTAGCGGCTATCAGTAGAATCCACACAACAAGTACAAGGGATCGGTTATGCACACATATGGCGGCGGTAGATGCTCAGTAAGCGTGGTCATAATTCTACGTAATTTATAGGTCTGTAAAGACAATGAACTCCCTATGTTATCGTGGTCGTTTGTGCATAAAATACGCAGCAACATGTGAGGTAATAATTGCATATATATACTCATTTTATTATATAGGATTTGAGGCATTGCATGGTGAGGTATCAATGTATATATTTGGTTTGCGGTAACACCAGGTGTGTATCTACTTGCCAGGTATAGTTGTTCTTGGGGAACTGTCTTGTCTTGCTTTATTCTACTGCCGTGGAGTAGATAATCGGAGGTTCGGGAGACTTCTCAGTTCTGAAAAGAACTGTCCTGCTTTTTAACTATTACCAGGGCGGATGGTATAGAAATTAGACTGGACTACTAACTACTTTAGCTTATACTATAGGACCGTAATTAACTGTACTGCCGCGGAGTCAGTTCTGAAATTATAACAAGTTTAACTAACCAAGCATGAAATGAAATAGTTGCGATAACGTAACACTCCTCCCGATGGCCGCACAGGCCGGATAATACGAAGCTCCCGCAATGTGTGCAGGGCGAAATGGTTAAAAACGTACAATTTCGACAGCTAGTCAGCAGATTTGCTCCATTTTTACCACTTTTGAAAATAATGACACAAATTCTAGGAACACGAATTTGATCCTCAATGTCTAATGAATCCTACCATATCACTCAAAACACCATTGAGGAAATAATTTGAAGAAAAAGGACAAAAACTTACCAGATCCCGAGTGAAAGAGTAAAAAATTTCCCAGAGGGGGGCGGAGCTTCGGCTGTGTGTGAGCCTATTATCTATATTATTAAAAGCGTAACCCGAAATTAGAAGGTCCAGTAGCATGGCATGGCATCCTTGTGGAAATCAACACGGTTGTGTGTGTGTAATTCAACACGTTTGTGTGGTTTCAGACGTCGGGTTGTAAGTCTACAAAACCCCGACCCAAACTCCCACTTACGAGTCATCTGATTGGAGGAAGTTTGGGCGGCGACCGTGTGTCAACCACTGGTCGATGTTGTTACCAGACCGCTCAGAAATCTTTCTGAGTGGTGACTCATTGGACAGTGTTCCGCAGATGGTTCTCCGGTTTGGTTCACTCATTGCCCCCTTGACCACCCACCCGCCATTCGATCCGCCCTTTTTGGTCGGGTTACTTTCGTGTTGTACTAAGCATGGTTCTCCGGATCGGTCCATTCATTGCCGCGCAGGGTGGGTTGAAGAGGCTGGGTGCCAGGACAAAACCGAAACAAATTTGCATCAATGTTCAGTAAGTCACCGTGCTGTATAAAGCATGGTGAAGGAGGTCGCAGTGGGATCACTTTCGGTTGAAAGTGGCCTGCGACCTCGTACTTCCAATAAATCTAAAAAGAGGACAACGCTTTTACCCCCCCCCCCTCCCCCGGTGGTTTAAAAAGTAGATAGATTTGTGGCACACAGCACGTTCCGAAAACTCGCTTTAATTAGTGCTTAACAACGCTATGTATCGTGGGACGTGACTGTTTCAATATGCTATGCTTCATACTTTGGTTAGTAAACAATGATTTAAGGATTTAAGGTGCATAAGATTGTAGACACGAGTCACTGGTTTAAGCTAACATCCGGGAACGTTTAATGCAACACACGAAAGGTCAAAGGTCAATAAACAACTTTATGCATATTGCAACATCCTCCTCTTTTTGAGGAAGGAGCATTTTTGAAAGCCACAACAATTTAACTCCAACTTGAACACTGGGAAAAACAAGTTATTTTAGACATGCATTAAATCATGTTTTCTCCAAAGAAGAACAAAAAAAACAGGTGGAAAAATAGAGAAACAATTTGTTTTCTCTAGTTAAACAAAATGAGGGATTTCTCCTAACTTTTTTTTTTTTAGTGAGAAACCAAAATACCCTCTCAACTGTGGAAGGCATTCATCTGCTTAAAACGCCTTTTTGGGTTTGAACCAAAATTTTTTTTTTTTAGATATATAAACTCAAGCAACTGTTGTCAATTTGCGAACAGCATCTTGTTTTGCTTTGAACTCAGTTCTCAGTATTTAACATAGTCCTTTAGTCTGCTAGGTTCTTTGATCATTCTACCAGATCTGGTTTTTGGCAAGTCTTTCAGTTCAATTGTCTCTTGTTGAGGGTTTGGGTCAATTGTTTGATGCATTCCTGGGGGGTGTTCCATTTGAGGGATGCGTGTGGGTTGTTTCAGTGTGGGTTGTTTCGGTGTTCCAGATCCATCAGATACTTGTGGGTCTGGGTGACTCTGTGGTGGTAGGATGGTTTGTTTTGTAATGCATTGGTCAGTGGGGGTCGGGGCATGCAAGTGTCTCATGTTTGTGTGACCATGCATTACTGGTGGTTCTTCACGCGTTTTCTTCAGGTCAACACGATTGCGTCTCAAGGTCTGTCCTTGTTGGGTTTCGATTTCGTAGGATCTCTCGTCCAGTCTCTTGCTTACAACAGCCCGTGGCCATTGTTTTTCTCCAGAGCGGAATGGTTTCAGTCGTACAACATCTCCTTCTGCCAACGATGGCAAGTCTTTTGCATGTTGTTGTAGTTGTCCGACTGTTTTCTCTGTAGATGTTTCATTTTGGCTCGCTCACTTTCCATGATGTCTCTTCCTCTTGGTACTAACAGGCTGTTAGATGTGGGTAGAAGGGTTCTGGTTCTTCGGCTATGCAGTCTTTGTGCAGGACTGCTGCTGATTCCTTGAGTTGGAGTATTTCTCAGTTCAAGAAGTGCCATGTATGGGTCAGAGTTGGCTTTCTTGCACTTCTGCAGTAGTCTTTTTGCAGCCTTCACTGCAGACTCCACTTTACCATTAGATTGGCTATGTTTGGGGGAGATAGTGAAATGTTCAAAATCCCAAACTTTGGAGAATTTCTTGAACTCATCGGACGTGAACTGACCACCATTGTCGCTGATTACCGAGTTTGGTATGCCATATCTTGCGAAGTGAGATTTCAACTTTTTTATGACAGTTTTTGAGGTCAGGTCGTGGAGTCTGTCTATTTCCCAGAAGTTGGACAAATAGTCAACAGTGATTAGGTAGTCCTTACCATCATACTCTAGAAGATCGGCTCCAATTTTCTCCCAGGGGCGGGTTGGTAGATCATGAGGCATGAGTGTTTCCTTCTGGTTTTTTGTCTCATATGATCTACAAGCATCACACTTTGATACAAACTGCTTTATCTCAGCAGACATGCCTGGCCAGAATAGACATTCACGAGCTCTCCTGAGGGAACTTTCAACACCAAGATGAGAGTTGTTAACTGTCTTTATCATTTCTTTCCTGAGTGAGCTTGGTATTACGATGCGCTCCCCTCGGAACACAAGACCATCAGAAAGGGAGAGTTCGTCACGAACGTTGAAGTAAGGTAGTGTTTGGGATGGAAGGAAGTCTTTCTCATCGGGCCACCCTTGTTGGATCACCACTTTCAGTAGTTGCAGTGATTCATCTTTGTCCGTTTCTTCTTTTATTTGTCGTAGTCTGTCTGGTCCCATGCTAAGGCTATCAACCAGGTTGACCTGAGCAAAGTCATCTGATCCATCAGTGTACGGTAGGTAGGATCTGGACAGCATATCTGCAAGATGCATTTCCGTGCCTTTCTTCCAGAGAATTTCTATGTCATAGTTCAACATTCTCATCAGCATGCCATGGAGACGTCTTGGGGCACGATGAAGTGGTTTCTTGACAATTGTCTCGAGCGGTTTATGGTCACTTTCAACTAGATTTTTTTGACCAAAGGTGTACTGGTGGAATCGTTCAAGTGCGAACACGATTGCAAGAGCCTCTTTCTCAATTTGGGCATATCTCTGTTCAGTTGGCATGGTTGGGGTCAATGCCCTACTTGCATAAGCAATTGGTTTTCCTTCTTGTAGGATAGCCGCACCGAGACCTGTTTTACTGGCATCACATTGTATGGTTACATCTCTCTTTGGATTGTAGTAGGCCAGTATTGGTGCAGTTGTAACCAGTGTTTTTACATCAGACATTGCTCTGTTGTGTTCTTCAGTCCACTGCCATTCTGCACCTTTTCTTGTGAGTCTTCTGATTGGTTCAAATACCTCGGATAATCTTGGGAGGAATTTGGCCAAGTATGTGACACTTCCTTGGAGTCGTTGTACTTCTACGGGGTTGGTTGGATTACTCATTTTGGTGATGGCTTCAACCTTTTTTGCATCAATTTTTAGACCTTCACTGGTGACAACGTGTCCTAGGAAGGTGATGCTTTGAGATTTGATCTCAGATTTTTCTCCATTGAGTTTGATGCCTTTTTCTCTGCATCTCTGGAGGAGTTGTTTTAGCCTTGCATTGTGGCTCTGTTCTGCCTCATCGGTTGTATCGCCAACACCAAAAACAATGATGTCATCGGCAACGCATTCAATGCCGTCAAGGTCAGCAATCGCTTGGTGGCGGCGTTTCTGAAATATTTCAGAGCTGACTTTCAGACCAAATGGGAGTCTTTTCCATCTGTATCTGCCAAACAGTGTCATCATGGTAGTGAGCAGACTACTCTGGTTGTCAAGCACACAATGTAGATATCCAGATCGGAGGTCCAGTTTAGAGAAAATTTTAGCTCTGGAAAGTTCTGGTAAGATGTCTTCCATAACGGGCAATTCGTACAACTCTCTTTGTAGTACTTTGTTCAGTGGACGGCGATCGATACAGTATCGCAGATCATTCGAGGTTTTCTTTGCTGTCACTGCCATGCGACTACACCATTCAGTAGGTTCATCAACTGGTGCAAGAATGTCATCTTTAACCAGTTGTGCTAGTCCTGTCTTGACTTTGTGTTTTAGTGACACTGGTACTTTCTTAGGTGAGCATTGCACTGGTCTTGCGTCTTCTGCAATGTGGAGGTGGACTAGTCCTGGTAGAGAACCTGGAAGTGAACCTGGAAGTTTGCCTTTGAATACATCATCATATTCTGCAAGAATGCCTTCAGTGGATGTGACGTTTACTGAGTGTAGTAGTCTGAAGTTGTCATAGTTGACCGTGATCAGTGACATGCGTTCAGCAGCATTGCGGCTAAGGAGGGGAGTGAAGGAGTTTGGTTCAATCACCACAAATTCAACCCTGTACTTCTTCTTATTTTGGGGGTTGCGCAAGATGACTTTTGTCTTGCCAACAGCTTTTAGCGTGGACAGGTTGTACATCTTAAGTGTGAGGTTGTGTGGTTGAATTGTGGATTCAGTCACATATTTCCTTGCATAACATTGACGGTAGCTCCTGAGTCTATTTGAAACTTCATTGATTTGCCATCAAGCATCATTTCAGCAAAGAGAGCATCTTTGGTGTTTTCTACAGCATTGACAGCAATCTCTACACAGTTGATGGATTCAGTGCCACTAGAGTCTAATGATTCATTAGAGCCATACACGTGGGCGTCATCTAGTGCGTGAACTTTGCGTGTCTCTTTGTTGAACTTGCAGCATTGCTTGAAGTGGTTGTCTCGTTTGCATAAGCTACAGGTTTTTCCCCATGCAGGACAGAGTTCTTTTTTTCTCAGATGTTTGCGAGCACAGAATTTGCATGTGATGGTGGGGAGTTTCCCTGTGTGTTTAGCTGATGTATCCTTCTTAGTTTTCCAGTCACTAACTTTGTGGACAGCCTCAGTTTCGGTTTCACCAAAGGATTTCAGCTGAAATGTGGTTGCTTCAGCTGACTTGCAGATGTCAAGAGCCATCTTTAGAGTGAGTTTGCGTTTCTGTAGCAGCAGTTTACGTGTGTGTGAGTCACGGATCCCGAGAACAATTTGGTCACGAAGTAGGCTGTCTTGTAAACAATCCATTGTTCTCAGAATTATGCGCATGTTCAGAACTACGTAAACAATGGAAATTTACCCGGTATGTCTGCTGCCGCCTAGCGTTGGAAAGTCTCCTATTGAAGATCTTTACCCCAGCAGGGCCCATAGAGTGAAGGAATACTGCATTTTGATACGCCTTGTCATGTTTGCTCAGTTCAGTTATAGTGCAGTAGTTGGAGTACATCTGTTTAAACATTTTCCACTCTTCGATTGCATTTTCTTTGAGCTTTAGTTGAGGTGGGGGAGACACATGGGTGAGGGGTTTAGCACAAGCCATTTTTTTAATATTTTTTTTTATGCCAAAACAGCAACGTAGATACGAGCACTAGTCAGTTGCGTAGATGTCAGTGAGCGGTACAGATGTAGTTTACAATGTTCATGAAGGGAGCCCTCTCACAAGTCGAGAGTGTGTTATTTTTAGCATGATGAGTGAAAGTACTAAGGAAGGTATGCATTTATCATCAGTTCAGTGAGATTCAGATTGCATATTTCTTGTACGTTTTCCTACTATTTTAAGTACAATCACTTTCCCGTCACTTTTGTTGTTTTCGTTGACTATCAACATTGCTAATTATCAACACGGTTTAAGAGTTTAAACTACAACTTATGGGCGACGTACACATCCACGGTCGAGTGTAGTGTAGTGCAGAACGGTGGTTCACGGACGCATGTAGATAGATGGGCTCACGGACTGATCGGTTGTCCTTTTTTGCTTTTATCCTGGACGGGTTCTCTTCAGTTTTTCATTATAGAAAAGCGTAACTTAGAGTTCTATGATGAATACTTCACCGCTGCCACCATGTTTCAATATGCTATGCTTCATACTTTAGTTAGTAAACAATGATTTAAGGTGCATAAGATTGTAGACACGAGTCACTGGTTTAAGCTAACATCCGGGAACGTTTAATGCAACACACGAAAGGTCAAAGGTCAATAAACAACTTGATGCATATTGCAACAGTGACGCTCCATAAATCGCAATCAATAAGTAAAGGGTCCAAGATTCTAAAATCGTAGCGTTATTGGAAACAAAGCAACAAATAATTCAACAAAGCAAAGATGTTTACTTTCTTCCTTTTACAGTCAGTCGGATAAACTCTGATATTGGCTGAGACTATTCAAGCCTTTTTAGTCTCCTCTGCTATTAAGAACCAATAACTATTGTTGAGGAGGATATTATACCAGCCTCTTACGAGCCATTGGTCGAGTAGCTCGGCGCGGATATTGACGGTGACTATGGATTTGTTCATGGAGGTACCTGATTTGTTGAGAAGGGAACCAAAATACCACTAATGCCAAACTCATCAGGTTATAAAAATGTTTTTGTCTGATTTGCTCTGTGACAAAGACCTCCTGATTGGTAGGCAATGTGGAGACACTTGACTATTATCCGCGAGCACGTGAATTATATGCGCTCAGTACAATACTATAAGTGTGTGTATTTGTTTATATAAAAGTATACAAACCTAAATTAAAACTTGATCATTTATGATGGACATTGAAGTTTTCACATCACACACCAATCTTCATCAATGACTTTAACTGGTCCCATTTGGTTTGAGTTCTTCCTGTTTTCAAGGCAAACAAGAGAAAGAATGGTTTCCCGGTGAAGCCATGGAAGAAATATCTGCAGTGACTGCAAGTGTTCTGTGAGACTCTTTGTATGACTCTATAGCCAGCAGTTGTCTTCATTTTATTCACAGTATTTTTTATGACATTCTAAATATGACAATGGTAGAAAAAAAATCAAAAATCAATAAAAAGTGTGAATAATTATCGGCTTTTGAATTTTCCCCTTAATATTTATAATAAATATAAAGCGTAAAAATAAAAATTGATAATTTAATCACCAAGCTGATTTTTAAATTTTAATATTTATAATAATATTGATACAAGGGTTAAAAAAAAATTCCAAAAATCTTAGAAAATAATATAAGGCACATGGCTTGTTTAAGCATGCCTCTGTATTTTTTTGCCTGAATGCTCAGCAGAATGTTCAGTCACATGATTTGATCATCTTGAATTTTGAATTGAAATAGTTTTTGACGAAACTTTTTCGGTGGGCAATTTTTTTAATATGGCCTCAACATTATGACATATTTTTGTACCTTGTAGAAATGCCTAAAATACCAAACTTGTTGCATTTACAAGTGCATGTAACCAGTGGAGCCTTACGTGTTTCTAAGTTTTGGTCAAGGGAGAGGAGTCTCTTTGCTTGGCAAATAAAACCAAAATTTGTGTATCTAGGGACTGTTTACATCGCGCACAGACAGTGCCATGATTTGCCATAATTTAAGGGACACCTTGAAAACAGTACCTCCTACGATACTTGGAGCCTTATAGTTTCTAGAAGTAGGCCTTCTTAACTACTTCTAGAAGCTTAGTAAAGGCTCCCCTTTAAGGTCTTAAATATTGCACGCAAGGTGCTTAGAGTATACATCTAAACAGAAAGCTATTGAAGTTGTGAGTTCTGAGACCCAATTATGTAGCACCTTGAGGGTTTACAAGGTGCTATGGCACATTCAGCAGCCACTGCCAGGAACACTGGGTCGTAACGTTTGTCGATACATGTATATCGAAAATACCCGAAAATATTTTTTCTGAAATTTTGGGTACTGCGTCTTGTCCGCTGAGCATCCCGCAGGAAATTATGGTAACGCCTGGGGTATAAGGTGGGCTATTTATAAAGGGAAGAGTTGAACCATACAAGTAGCCGTGTGCAAGCAAATCGTAAGATCAGACCCAGTATGACCACAATAAAAAACATTTTGATGGTGTTCAATGTTTTTAAAGACATACAATAAAAATAGTAATAGTAGCACTGGAATGCACTCGAAATGTTAGAAAAAGCTTTAGCTTTTGTCATTTTATATGAAGCTTTTTTCTGTGTGGAGTGAGAATCATTGAAAGCCACACTTTCAAAAACTGTTGAATTGTCACGTGCAGTTCTTGATAGAAAGGGAGGGATCAAACAAAAAGGCAAAACTACAAGAAGCACAGAACTATAGTGTGTGTTAGAGGGGGGGGGGGGGTAGGACGGATTAGAGAGAGGGTATTAGAAAGTGCCTAGGCACTGTTCCACAAATTGTACAATGTTCATGTGCAGGTTAATTCATAATAGTATGTACACTCATCTTTATCACAGGCCTTTCAAAACTCTTATTTTACAGCACTAAGTTAGGACACATAACGTCTTTTTTTAAAAGATGTGTTATTTTAGTTACAATCTGGTTTAACAATGACCTTCTACTTTGTCTGAAGCGATTATGGTCAGGTGTCCTGCTTTTAAGGACATGAGTGTCAAAACTTGGAATTCCATAAACCGAACCCACACTCAGACAACATCAAAACCCGAGTTCAGTGCACTACACCTTTGGCTCACGATACTCCAACCTCCAAGTAGGCTTCTTACATGCTTAAATGACAAGATTTGCTTTTTTAAATTGTTTCATAAGTACCTGGTTCAGTTGTTGTAAGACCTACACTGTGTGCAGATGTCTAAAAGTACATGTTACTATTTTTGTTTTTCTTAACTGCAGATACCAACGTTGTCATGCAAGAAGGCACCGTGGATTGTTCCAGTCAGACACAAAACCAGAGTAAATCCACCAAAAGCAACCAAGAAAGGGCGTTTGTTACTGAAGGATCAAAAAAGACTTAAATTGAAAGAGGAATACAAGAAAGATCCTCAGAAGATGTTAATTGAAACATTGAAGAAATCTGGAATCAAGCCTGGCCGTTCCTACACGGAACGTCAAGTGACAATTACTTGTACAGGTACCTCTGAGCACGTTTAATATCTCACACATGACTGTATTATAATGCTGTGTCAAATGTAAAGCAGCTCAAAAATCACCGTACTTGTTCTGTTCTAAGTTTACTTGCCCAACGCTAAAATCACTGGAGGTCAAGTGTCAAATTCAAGCCATGAGTAGTAGTTACTTCAATTGGAAACAAGACAATTCCTGAAGAAACTGTTGAGGGCAATGGGATCAAACTGAGATACAGTATGCACATTTCAATAATTGTAGAGATTTGTCAAACATAGGGGCCATTGGTAACTATTCATTCCTGGAATGATAATGAATGAGATTGAGTATATCCCCATTCTGAGTAAAGTTCTGAAGTGGTGGTCCTTGAGTTTCTTTACTTATATTATTACAGTTTTCCAATGAATGATGATAATTAATGCACGCTGAATCTTCGGTATCCGTCTATTTTGCATGACATCAGTCAAACAGCTGTTCCTTTTTTGTTTCCAACGGCGCATCCAGCAATGTATTGGGGGGGGGGCTCAAATAATTCTTAAGCTTTTGGCATTGAAGATGCGTTTTAACACAGCTATTGACGCAGCTTCTGTCAGACTCTCTCAAGCGCAGTGCAGGGACTGCGATGGCACTATCTCTGTCTTTCCTTTTGGATCTAGGAATGGAGAGCTAGTCAAATCTGAAGAGGAGCGGAGTCGATGACTGTGTACCTTTTAACCAATTCTGATCTCTATCAATCTTATAATTTTTTAAAAGGGTCTATGTCATTTTTTCTTACACAAAACACAATGTCCACAGATTTACATGTACATTAATCTTACACAGTTTAAAGATAATGATAGTAGAAAGCTTCCCTTGAAGTTTTACTTACTGAGGTGCTGTAGTTTTTGAGAAATAAGTAAACCAAATTATTTTCGTCTCGGTTTTAGCAAGTAAAAAACATTTTTTTTTTTTTTTTTTTTTATGCGAGTCGCCCAAAACAAGGCTAAAAGCCACTCTAGGTTAGCCAGTTATGCTGTTTATGGTATAATATCATGACTACATAGTTAATGGGTATTAACATGCTAGTATAATAATCATTTCTCAAAAACTACAGAACCTTAGTTATTAATATTGAAGGGAAGCTTTCCATCATTATCTTCAAACCCTGTAAGTTTAATGCAAATCTGTGGACATTTGATTACTTATTTAAATAATCTATACAATTAAATGCAAAATTGAGACACATTACGTCTGCTCAGAACTATAAGGTCATGAATGGGAATTTCATTATTGAAATGACCAAAAAGGTCAATAAATGAAAAAAGAATACAAATTTGAAGGATAAAAACCCCATCAAAATCAACAAAGGAATGTGGTACATGTCCTTCAATAAATAATGTTTTAATCAGAAAATGAATGATGTCTTTTTGCCAAATATTTACTTTGACAACTACTTTTGATCAATAAAGCAGGTTTACCAAGAGCTTAAAAATTGACCAAAGTAATCTTATGAACCTGGTACAAATTGCACAAAAGAGCAGACGATTTGTACTTTTAACTGAAAACAATGTTTTTTTAAATATACTATTTGATCTGCTTCATTGTTTCTTACTGAACTAGGTGACATCTTTGAGCCATACGTTCCACCTGAGGGGGATGGTAAAGCAATGTCTCTAACATCAGAGGTGAGTTCAATAACAAAACCTGATTCGGTAACAGCTGCCAGTTGTTTTGTATTCCTCTCATGGCCGGCCACACAAGAATTTCCCCTGGCGCAATGTATGGGGAAATTTTCATTAGACATGTCTTATGCCTCTTGATAGTTTAAAGCATTTGTTTAAATCACTGCCAGCTTCGCAATTTCTGTCCTAGAATGTTAGTTTTCCTTCGTAGGTTTGGTTCCAGAATAATGATGAGGATCTTAGATGATAAACTCAAAGAGATATTCAAATTTGGGTTGAAATAAATGCCTGGTACAATGTACATAATGGGCGTCAATCTGTCTTGAAAGATGGGGAGGGGACATTGCTAGTCAAAGCATTTATTACAGCATGGGGTCCGGGCCCCACTCGGAAGTTGGATTTTTTTGCATAAGGTTTTTCAGGCAGTTTGTTGCACCTTTTTTGCGGAATGATACTGATTATTTTATCTGAAAAACAACACAGTTCAACTTTCTATCCATATTATTTCTGCATATTTAATGCTCAGACAACGTTTCAAAGTTAGTTTTTATATAGCGCTTTTCATGCCCGAAGGGCGTCCCAAAGCGCTTCACATTATTGCCCATAGTCACTAGGCATTAAATCATTCATTAAACCATATCAGCTCCCTGGGAGTATATATAGCCTTGTGCAATAAATGCGCTACTCGGCTAAATCGATCACAGGAACCATCTCTGCCCACATTTACCCCTGGGTGGAGAGACGCTTATGGTCAAGTGTCTTGCTTAAGTACACAAGTGTTACGACCGGGATTCGAACCCACACTCTGCTGAACAGAAACACCAGAGCTGGAGTTAGGTGCTCTTATATCGGGTTGGTCACGACACCCCAGATAGTGTAGCAATAGACCGATTGTGCTCCGTGCGTCACGTGACCTACATGTATAGTGGGTATTAGATGTAAACAAACATGGCATACTGCATATAAACGTGCGTTAAAAAGACAGGATTACTGTTGCAATTTTTGGCAAAAAAAAAGACTAAATTATCAAAATCACTGAAGACTATTACATTCTGTAAGTGTAACATGAGACCTCACCGGTGGCTGAACAATGCCAGTATGGGTAAACACAGTTCCACCAAATAGAAAATTCCACAAGAATGTTCACATGATGTCATGTGTTTGTGCACGGTTACATTGCCCTCATTGTAATGATTTTAATGCCAATATTTTCAATAAAAATCTCATGAAGAAGCTGCAAATCTCTTTATTTTCACCCTTAAAATTGTTTGATTAGAAGGGGTAGCTGTCAGCTATGAGTCGGACAACTTTGCGGTCTCCCTTATCACAACCCAACTTCACGCCCTGCACAACGCAAAATCCACAGCGCGTGAGCTTGCTCAAACCTCGGCAGTTTACGTAGTCTAACCATACTCTCAAAAGAAACCTCTTTTGTAATAGATTACTGGGTACATCGAACAGCAAATATGATTTGAAGCCATAGGACACTTTCTGAACATAACAACAATTTAAAGTTCACAGATTTACAAATAACTTGCAGGGTATACAGAAGGTAATGGTGAAAGACTTCCCTTGACATATTATTCCATGAAATGCTTTACTTTTTGAGAAAACATTAAAACAATTATCAATTCTCGTTATTGAGAGATTTATTTTAAACACATGCGAAAACGTGCATCAACAAGGATGGTTTTTCCTGTTATTTTCTCCCGACTCCAATGACAGATTGAGCCCAAATTTTCACAGGTTTGTTATTTTTTATATAAGTTGTGATACACGAAGTGTGGGCCTTTGGACAATACTGTTTACGGATGTTGTGCGATTGCTTTAAATCAATGTCACAATATTCAACTTTATAAAAAGGGGCTCCGTTTTTAGTTAAAAGTAATATTTATTGAAAGTACAGCCAATAATGGTCCATCGGTACGAGTCTTCCCATGTCTTTACTAACGTTTACATGTCTGTTCAATCTAAAGGGAGCAAAGCAGCAATTAGAGAGGGTGAAAAATATTGGTGTGACTCAACTAAACCAGCGTAAGATTCGCAAGTTTGAGCCAGAATTTACCACGGCAGAGTTTGCATGGAAGGCTCAAAATATCTTAATTGATGCTCAAAATGCTTTGCAAGAGTAAGTATTTTTGTCATTTTTTATGTTTCCTTTTTGTTATGCTGTAGATTCAATCATTTTTGACATAAACACTGGCTGCAAAGATTTGTAAAATGTACTAAGACTTTGTTCATAATTAAACAAAGGATTGTGTTCTTTTCTTTTAGAATAAGCTCAGTGCAACTTTAAGGATGGGATTTAGTTCTGGAACAAGAATTCTGATTGATATTTGAATTTTACATTATCTTGTCAAACATTTTTATAAAACCTCAAAAGTATTTGTATGTTGTGTAAACAATCAAGTTGTGTTTTGCTATTATTTTCTTTCTTTTTCTTTCTCTCTTTAAAATGCAGTTTTGACAAGAATATCCTTCACAGTCTGGTTACAGAGAAATCTTTCCCAGTGAGTTTTTCATTTATGAAAAGAATCTAATACACAAATCTAAAGTCGTGGATCTATGTAGTCCCAATAGGGACATGGCAAAAAGTAGTAATCACAATTTTAAATAGTTAAAATAATTATCTTGTGTGTATGGTACATTAGCTTGCTTCATTGACCCACTTTATGAAATCAAACAACAACCACAAATTTAATGTTGAGTGTACTAACTAACACCAAGAAAGAAACAAACCTGTCGTTTGTTTTTACTCTTTCTTACCCGCAACTTGTCACTCTATTTTTTCAATACAGCACTATCAAAACATTTGCACGTTATAATTGAGAATGGTTACCAAAGAGTCCAGCAGTCTTAAAATTATGGTACATGTGTTTTGTCAGCGATCTCAAACCAGAGGTTTAGTTATGAAAACAATATCAGGCAGCTGTAGAGAGGCTAACAGACACCCAAAACCAAAGGGTCTCACAAATACTAACTTGGCGTGTCATGGCAGAGCGGTTAAGAGCACCGGATTCAAGCTCTGGTGTTTGATCAGCAGAGTGTGGGTTCGAATCCCGGCCGTGATACTTGCTACATAAAATTGAGGAGGTAGTGCTTTCTGCACTGCCGGCCAGGATTCGGATAGAAGATACCCAAGCCTACATCCAGATGGACTGTAAAAGGGGTAACCCTGTTACAGCCCTCGGAGTAGGTGGCAACGGCCTTCGAAAAAAAAGGAATTTTAGCCCACACCTTGAAGTGGCCTTCAGGCCTTGTGTGCCTGGCGACGCTCATCAAAAAAACTTTTAAAAAACCACTGTGGATAGTGTGGACTGCTAGTGATGTGGGTGAAGCAGTATTCCTTTGCAAGTTGTTGAAACTCTCCAAGGAATTGTTGGCCATTGTGGGTTACGACTACCTCTGGAATTCCGTAATGAGCAATGAAATTGATGACTGCGGTAGATGTTTTGTGGAGATAGTGAATCTCGATCCATCTTGAGTGATAGGCAACAATTACCAAGTACCTCCTTGCCATTCATTTCAGTAAGCACGCGATGCATTGCCATGCTCTTTGAGGCGAGGGTGTTGTTATTAGGGGTTCTGCTCTGTGCGGGTTGTCTCTGCAGAATTCACATAGCTGTGTGTACTGAGCAATATCAGTTCCAATTCCAGGCCACCAAATGGCTTGACATGCACAAAGTCGGCTTTTGGGTACACTGTGGTGACCTTCATGAAGTTTTGCGAGCATCTCTTGTCGCATGTTCAGTTGAATGATGATGCGGTCACCATAGGTGAGAATGTCGTTGACTTGGCTTATTTTGTCTTGTTCTTCCTAATATCTCTTGACATCCGGTTCAACATCTTTGACATACTTTGGCCATCCATTCTTAAGATAGTATGCCACGAGTACCAGTTGGCTGTCTTGTTCAGTCTCATGAGCAATTTCGACGAGCTTGTCATCTGATGTTGGCCACTGTTTGGTGGTTTAACCTGGTGTGTAGAAGGCGGTACTAAGCTTGGGCGATATCTCGATATAATAAAATATCGCAATACCATTTCTTAAACGATTACCTTATCGTCTTGATTTTTTGTTAAGCGAATTATCGGCAAATCGTGGTTTTGATGAAGTATCACAATGTCTTCCCTAATTGAGACGTCTTGCAACCACAACATCTGTTTAAAAAAAAAATATAAAGTCCCAGAACCAACCGAAAGATTCCCCAATTGAAAAAAAATAACATCAAAGACTTTAGGCGCCCAGGCGGCCTCCCACAGACACTTCAGAAGTAACACAATGTATCAACTACCTCCCCTGTGTGGGAGCCTTGTGCGCCGCATCACCGCCGAACTGCAGACCACAGTGGGATCATATTACACAAACCACAACCCATCCACAACCGTTTTATGAATGAGAGGTCACCCCATGTGCATTATGGATGCTTATTGGTTAGCTAGAATGAAATGGGCAGGATATACACACATGTAAGAACAGTCATGCGCAGTAGACACTTTAAAAGACACTTTATGTGTGTGTAATTCATAGAGCTACAACACCATGGGTAGACAGTACACCTCACAGATCCATACCTCGATTTGTTTAGAATGTTGCAGCATAAAAATTAGGCATAGTAAAATGTCAGAAGTTAAGACTTCAAAAATAAATCGCGATTTAATCGAATATCGCGATACTTTTTTGACGATATATCGGGGATAATAAAAGCAATATCGCCCAAGCTTAGGCGGTACAGTGATATCTCATTAGGCACATCAGTAGACGTTGGCAACGAATTGATGCATCACACAGGTCCTTTGAATTGATCAAGGAAACCAGTGGTTTGTGGTCAGTTTGTTGTATGACATGTAGTCCTCTGAGTATGTACACATAACATCTCTCGCATGACCATATGCTGGCCAAAAGCTCTTTCTCAATTTGTGCGTACTTCCTTTCAGCAGGACTCGAGGTTCGCCAGCAGTAGGCCACTGGCTTCCAACTGTCATCGCTCTGTTGTTGCAATCCTCCAATACCATAGCTACTTGCATCTGCACTAACCATGGTTGGTTTCTTCGGGTCATAGTATGCAAGCGTTGGTGATTTGGTCAGGAGTGTCTTGAGATGTCTGAATGCATTTTTCTGTTGAACTCCCCATATCCAATGAACATTATCTTTCAGCAGATCCGTAATTGGGGCAGCAACTGATGATGCATGTGGGATAAATCGTGACAACCAATTTGTCATCCCCATGAGTCTCTTTACTTCCTCCTTTGAAGTAGGTGGTGGCATTTGCACAGTTGCAGCAATCTTAGATGGATCCGCATGGGTCCCATCTTTATCAAACTGAAATCCAAGGAAGTTGACATGTTGTTGTGTGATCTTTAATTTTTCCTTGTTGAGGCGCAAACTAGCATCCTGGAGTATTTTAAGCACGGATTTCAGTTGTTCATTATGCTCTGTTTGTGTGCCACCAGTGATGAGAATGTCATCCATGTAAACAACCACTCCTTCAAGATCTACGAGTAGGTCACTCAATATGCGCTGATATATTTCTGGCGCTGATGTGATGCCAAAGGGTAGGCGTGTAAAACAGAAACTCCCTAATGGAGTGATGAATGTGGTGAATTTCTGACTTTCACTGTCCAGTGGTACTTGCCAAAATCCATGTTTGGGGTCAAGAATTAAGAAAACTTGCACTCCTCCGATTTTCCCCAAAATCTCCTCAAGTGTAGGGATTGTGTGAAGGGCTCTCTTGCCACAGCTTTGTTCAACTGACGAAGATCAACACAGACTCTCATTTTATTGTTCTTCTTGGGCACTATCACAATTGGTGCACACCAATCTGTTGGCTCTGTGATTCGGTTGATGATGCCCTGTTCCATTTTCCCCATTTCCTCTTTCAACTGTGGGAGCATTGGCAATGGACTACGACATGGAGCTGTCACAAAGTAGGGTGTGGCTGTGTCTGTCAGCTTGATATGAACTGGTGAGCCCTGCAGACATCCAGTACCTTCGAATGAGCCGTCTGGCTTTATCATTGTATATACCGGTACTCGCTGCAGTAAACCAAGGGTTTCACAGGCTTCTTTGCTGAGAACTGGCTTTCCTTTATCCAAAATCTTGAAAATCAGTGAATATGTTTTGTTCTTCATTTCACACAACCTTTTCTGGCCTTTGGGCATGACTTTGCCACCAAAGTAGCCTTGTAGGCCTGTTGTCGTTGGTTGCAGAGTTGAGTCACGTAGCTTGAGTGAGTCATACAAATCAGTGGGCAAAATTTTCACTTCAGAGCTGGTGTCCAACATCTGGTGTATCATCTGACCTTCTACATTGATGGACTGTTTCCACACGTCAAGGTCTACATTGTCTGTGCGTGTTCGATGTACAGAACTGACGTAGAAATCACTATCTCCTTAGTTGTCATCCTCAGGCTCAGTTGGATCTTGTTGCAATGATCGCAACTTTTTGGCTTTGCCCCGGCATACTGATGCAAAGTGGCCAATCTTGCGGCAGTAATTACATTTCTGTCCACTTGCCGAGCATGTCTTGTCACTGGTATCTCGACCGCAGCGGAAACATGATTTCCCATTCTGTTGCTGTTTGTCGTTTGACTGTGTGTGGTCTTGTAAACTGCTTGGCTTTCCTGTGTAGTGCACGAACTGAAGCTGTGTCCATGCTGCCCTTTAATTCACGTAAGTCTTTCACAGCTGTTTCAAGGGTTTTAGCCAAGTCGATGGCTCCTTGGAAGCTCAGGCCATCTTTGGTGAGAAGATGATTTCTGGGTGTTCTCACTACGGATACCTCACACTAATCTGTCACGCAAAGCTTCATCTAAAAACACCAAATTTGCAGGTACTGGCCACATTTTGTAGGGTCATGGCATATTGTGCAATATTCTCTGAACTCTGTTGGTCTCTCTTGTAGAATCTGAATCTCTCTGAGATGGTTAGGCGTCTGGGGCCATAGTGTGCAATCAAAATCTCACACAGTTTAATGACTGGACAAAGACACACGTTGAAGTTAACTGAACAACGCCATATTGGGACATCCATTGTCGTTAACATAACAGGTCAAGGGTCACTTTGACGTATGGATACTCGTGCATGTTCAACAGTATAATTAAACACTGTAGCTCAAATGCCTGTTAATCCAGTCACATAGGGAGGCAAAGACACCATATAAAATACTCTCTTTTTGGAAAACAACAATAATTTAGAATAATTTTTTTATCTGTATACACAAAGCACAGCTTAAAATAACAAAAACAAATTTGATACAAAAAGAGGTTAATCTTTACAACAAGAGCATGGCAAAAACAAACACCAGAAACTAGACAAGCTAATAAATATATATTATTCAATAGTTAGTTAAAAAGTATAGATATAAAGTAATAATAAAAAATAAAAAATGAGTACATGTTAAAAAGAATATGGATAGATAACATCATCATCATTCCCTGATTCTATTATGGGGGCTGTAGAGCCGCTCAACCAATGTGATCGTATGCGGATTGCCACAGCTGCCGTGCCGCCGACTCGAAGTCTGCTTTCAGCTGACACACCCAGGTGTTTTGAGGTTAGCCTCTTGGTCTGTTCTAGTCTGGCTGGGTAGGGATCCTCCCCGAGTGTTGTTGCTCAGCTTGAGGTCCACATGGGCAGGTGTATCCTCTGGGAGCCGTCTGACATTGCCAAAGAGGGAATGACGTCTCCGGGAGATAGTCGACTGAAGTCCTCAATGCCGGTGGTCTCCGAGATTGTTGGATTAGTGATGAAATCGGACCATTGGACGCCAAGAAATACAACACAAGCAAGCAACGAAAAATTTAAACAATCTCCTTTTCCTACATCAATAAATGGATTGAGACATATGAATAAATCAATCAAACAATCAAACAATTAATAAACTAATAAATAAATAAATAAACAAATAAATTAATAAACGAGAGGAAAGGAAAATAAATTATTCTAAAAACAAACAAAAAACAAAAATAATAGGTCTGTTGGGATTGAAGGTCATGATAATAGGCAGATATCTTGCATCATTATGGTCAAGTTTTCTCCAAATACTACACTCACATTGGATTCACACAAAATAAAGTGTCTGAAAAGAATCCTTTCAGTAAGAACTGCCCAGGTATTCCCTCATCTGACTAAGCCGATGCAAGACAGCATCTGAAAGACCTGAAGATGAAGGTATCATCAAAGGAGAGCCACTTTGCTTCTGTTCTTGTACAGAAAGAGATTGGTAAAAGAGACATACTGTTTGGGATCAATGCTCACTTCAGATTGAAAATATGTTGCATGTCATGAGTGGAGCTTAGATTTGAAATCAGGCTACTATTACATTGCTATTGGTGAGAAAGACAAACACAACACAGCTTTCTGGTGTTCTCTTGGGTTCTATGAATTTAATCACATGTCAGGTTCAACCAATGCCACCACCAACATTCAGTCAGATAGGAGAAAAATGCAAGACTTATCTAAACCAACTTTAGATACTAAGATAATAAAGACATATTCAAATCTATCACCAATTCTCTCCGTAGATGCATGGAGGTAGATGTGATAATTGAACAAACTACAAACCTTATGTTTCAGTGTTCTCCACACATGTAAATTGGGAGGGCAGGCCCCCCTCCTTAAATTTAGGCTGCCTTGCCAAAGAATTGGCCGCCCTCCTAAAATTATTGGCCACCCTGCCCAACAAATGACAAACAGGCTAATTTTAGACTGCATTTTGTACAAACGAGTACCTGACAAGCCATCATCTACTCTAAAACTAAAGCATCGGAAATGCGGTCGTAAACAAACGTTAAAACACGATGTACACACCGTCACATGGTTTATATACCTGTGATCCACCACACCACGCACAGCACGCACAAACGTTCTGTCAATGGAAATACCCACTGCATGCATAGTGCATAAACAGTCTGCACGTTGTGATTGGCTGTTGATAGACTCCAACATAGAACGCACGTTCACGAATGAGAAAGAATTGCCACATAGTGTTTGCCGCACGCCTGTAGAATGGTACTATGTACAGTCTTGAAGCACGTTCAACTTTACATGTAAAACTTTCGCTGATTGAGGGCGCGCACAATGCAGGGCAAAGCTGACCGATCGTTGAATCTCAACGTTTTTATTGCTAACGAAGTTTTTAACGCATTTTGAACATTATTTTTAAGAAAAGGTTTTGACTCAAGCATTTGTTGCTTTCACGTTCATATTGACGGGCGCCATTTTGATTATGTAAAAAAAAAGTCTGTGGAGAGCACTGTGTTTCATTTAGTCTCTTAGTTTTCCAAAATTGATAGTTTGTGTAAAACATTGATAGTTCTCGCTTCCCGTCTTTAGCTTTCGAGAACCGCCCTCAATCATTTGGTATTTGTTAGTTTGTCCAGTCTTTTATCTAAAGAAGATGGGATTTGTCTTGGTTTCCATTTTGTTGGTTGTTCGTCATAATTTGTCTTTGTTTTTGGATTTTGACTTTATTGATTCCGCCACTTTAGTTTTATTGTTGGTTTTTCATTGTTTAATAACACATTTCCTGATTATTGTTAAGTTACTGTATTTTGATTTAGACTTCATAAATATCTTATGACATACTCTGACTAGGAGCCAAATGACTGATAATCAAAACCACAATCCCCCAAATATTTTCCCTTTCTGGCTCACTTTCATTTACCAGAGTGTCTATTTTAACGGTTTGTGGATGCTCATTTCAGCATTAAAATATAGCTACAGTGTACAGCTGTATGTGACTTTATTTAATTGTGATGGAATCATCATTTAATTGTATTGAACTACCTGTTTATTATAGGAAATGGTGAAGGGTTTCCGCTACAAGACAATAAGATGGAAATTTCTTGAATCCATTGAAAAGCCAAGAGTGGTTCACATTCGTTGTACAGATATGATTGACAAAGGCAACCTATACGGTCAAGTCACAGTTAGAATGCATACTAAACAGGTAAACCCATACAAATTCAACTACATGTAAACTGCTCACAAAAAGTTAGGAAACTTTTTTTCAATCAAAGTATATTTGTATCATTTATTACTCAGTTTGTATTAAGTTATATATCAATGAAAAGCTGAGGTGTTCCTCTTTAAAATGATTCCACATTTGCAAGGATGACACGTTGCTGTGTGATAAAGGCCGAGCCGAAGTCGACGGCCTTAATCACACCGCCACAACCCTGCAAGGTTTTAAACGGCAGTTTAAGAACGAGTCATTACTCTTTTATTCCCATTCACAAATGCCGTTTTGGTTAAAAGTTATAGTAAAGTAAGAAACTCTGTCAAACTTATCTGTTTTGCGACGTCCTTGTATGAGCTCTGTACGTATGTGTGTTGCATTTGTTTGACTGAGACAGTTTTTCGGATATGCTTCGTGCACGTTAGTTTTGGTGCCAGACGTTTCTCGTTTTCCTTTCATACACAGCGCGGCCAACTCGGAGCTCGCAGCGCCCATAACAAGAAACATCTTGCACCAAGACTGTGCGTAGTTTGCCAACACAACTGCGCGTGGCATGGTTGGCTTAATTGTGTGTAAAGCGCTCGCCTCTCACCAAGGTGACCCCAGTTCGATTCCCGGCCTGGGCCATGTGAGTTGTGCGTTGGTTCTCTGCTGTGCCACGAGGGTTTTCCAGACCATCCGGTTTTCCTCCCTCGGTGAAAATCAAATACTTTCGATCTTTGGCTTTGCTCCGTGGTCATAATGGGTTGATGTGGCTGGCAGCCAATGGCGCCCTTGCATGCCTGCTTCTCGAACACGTTGTAGCTGCGTCCGTCACAATTCATCTCTTAGGTGTGAGTAAGGATGATTAGCCCCCCAAATTATTATTATTTTTATTTTATTTTTTATAACCTGTTATAAACAGAGCTCCAACTGGTCATTATCAACCGTTTAAAAACCTCCATGTGACTCGCTCTCCACCAATAGGAATAGCGCAACTGTCTGAGGTATTTATAAATAGCCAATTAACAAAGACTGAGTAACCTAGGGTTTTTTTTCTTCTTTTTCTGCAGATACTTGCCATTTATGATCGCTTTGGACGTCTGATGCTAGGCAGTGAAGATATTCCTAAAGATGTATTAGAGTACATTGTTTTTGAGAAGCATTTATCAGGATTATATGGATCATGGCGTGTTCATGGCAAAATCATACCACAATGGGCACGATCATATGAACCCATTGTCAAAACTATGATTGTTCCTCAAAAAGAACACTTACAAGACAATAAAGATGCAATACACAGTTGACATAACTCATCAGAGCTACCTTGAACTTGTCAACAAATTTTCACGAAATGATGTAATCACATTGCTTGAGAATACTATCAATATTTGTTGTACAAGGGATTGTGTACAGTTACTAATCATACCATACTTAATGTGCAGTTGTATATTAGGTAACTTTTGTTTTTACCTATCCAAAAGAAATAGAAAAGGTGAAGATGTATTGAGCGGATGCATATTATTTTGCTTTTTATTAGTATGAGATATATATAGACAATTACACTCAGAACATTCAATTTTGTCCTCTACTGACAAAAATGGATATCTTAATAATGATAAGGTATCCTTAAATTAGTGAATAAATAAACACCTCATTTTGATAATGCTCAATCTTTTAATTTCCTTTCATTCTTCTCAGATACAACTGGACATTATCTCTTTAGTGTTACTAATAAACAAGGTCATGTTTTGACATCAAAAGCTCACTTTGGTATAAAGTTTTGAAAAACAAACAACATGATTATGGTATAGCCTCCTTTTTATGTTCCTATGCTATGCTCATTTACAAAACACAAAATTAATTGTTCATATTGGACTCTAAAAATAAAGGACATCAAGACAAAGTCTCCAGTTTGGCATTTATTAGCTGTGTTTCCTATTATTTCCTTTATCTGCGCAACTTTACACAGCAGAAATCATACCACCCCTTCCTTTACCAAAAGCAATTTAAGCCAATCTAATAATGAAGGGGTATGGCAAAACAAGTTCAGGCAGGCTGTAGCTAGACCCCATGGCACCACTGATTTTACAGAGGACAAAATGTATTTTCAACTAAAAAGTTTCTTCGCATAAATGAGAAGTGCAGTATGTTTATATGTAGCATTTGAGCGGGTGATTTGTTTGGTTGAGTAATCATTGCATATGCAAATGTTAACCATTGCACGAGTAGGGGCTTACTGGATGGTAAGTCTTGCGGGAATTATGTTTCTTCAAATTTGCATAAAATGTATGTGGTGTAATGGACAGTTTTGTGGGTTGTACTATGTCAATCCACAAACTATTGCAAGTTCAAGGGAGCTGCTGGGGCACAACAAATAGCCAAGGTACAAAAAGAAAAATGGTTACCAGAATAAGTTTTTTTTTTTTAACAGATCCATGAATTGTGGCCTTTTTACTAGATGTTTTCAGTTAAAATAGTAACAACTCGTTCAAAACTAAGGGCCATGTTCAAATCTCACGATGACTGTTTTTTGTCAGCACATAGCTGTTCTCCTTCATTTTGATAATTGTTACTGTTATGTAAAACCCGGAGGCCCCACATGCAACGAGGCGCCTGCAGCAAAGAGTGTGATATGTTGGCGTTTTTATTGGCGTTTCATCAATATTACGAATTATTTGTGCGTGGGCAGGGCTGATAATAGAGGACTTTGTAAACGTGGTTTTTACCTTTTACTGTTTTTCAAACATTTTCGGGCTTCAATTTAAGACAGCAGAGCGATCTACCCGCACACCTACTGGAGTCAAGCAACTAGCACCCAATCCATGCATATGCCCAACTAATGTTTTCCTTACTTGAATTCCTTGGAAGAGTTCTAATAGCATGGACAACTTTTGCCAACAGAGGTCGTTGCGAGGCAAAGTTCATTGAATTATTTCTCGATGTGCGTTGTTGTTGACTGATCGTTGATTCATGAAGATTTTGAGGCAAACGGAGTTCAAAACATGTTTAAACCAACCTAACAACGAATTCATTTAAGTTGTTGATGGAAAAGGAATCAATTAAGGTATTATTATTAAGAGATAAAATCCTCCAAAAACGTAATTTTAAGGGCTTCACTTCCGTTTTTTTTTGTTTTTTTCCCCTCGATTTTGTGTGTGTGTAAATACATGCGGGCCCCGGCTAGTGAAAAAAACCGGGTTGTTCTAAAACCCCATCGACCCCCACGCGTACGACCCACGACCCCCCGACGTCCGCCCCGTGTTCGAGGAATGTCCCAATTCCGAATTCATAAAATGTCGCTTTACGGCCGAGTAAGAATTAAGTCCCCGATTTAGAATTCACAGTGTGTGATCCGCGACGCAACTTCCTTCCACGACTAGGCTTGACCTCAAGTCTGAGACTGCGGTTATATTTATCTGCATCAGCCACACAGAATTGGGAGTATTTACTCTCCGCTTCCGCACGACAAGTGCACACCGATTGGGGACCCCAAACACGTCCGTGTGGCCATTCGGTCGGTCGGGTCATGGAGGTAGAATTCTACCTCCATGGTCGGGTCTATAACCTTGAGCTCCGCTTAGAGCAACTAGTAGTACCATAGTACACAGGATGGGAGCGATCGGCCGGAAATGGGTCCGCCTGATCATCACGTAATGAGTTGGCCGGTATCGTACTCGGGTAGTAAACGCAGGTTTCCAGTTGGGATAATAATCTCGGATCGGCCAAGAGATACACGTGGAAATGCCGCGGTTTTTTTATCTGTACATCATAATTATTGCCACAGGCCCGATCTCGGCAGCCAATCACGCGAAGTTTGCTTCTTGCATACTACGTGTCTCGTACGCTGTGTTGTTGTGATGTGCGAGGCATGGTAGTCGATGTGAGCATACAACATTGTGTGCGTGATTGGCTGAGGTTGTGAACTGTGGCAATTTCGGTATACAGAAAAAAAATCGCACAAAAGTCGATGGTCGAGGGGGTCGTGGGTCGAGGGGGTTTTAGAACAACCCAAAAAAACCTGCGCGCGATCGAGAATTTTGGTTGAATTGTCCGGCGGGCGTTTGAAAAAAAGTTAAGGGAATTCACCTCCAGTGATGAACAAATTTCAGTCTTTTTCATTTTTTCAGAATCTCATCCCTGCTATTACCGTAGACTGAAACTTCAGGCTACCTCCATGGTTCCAGACCTACATTGTATACTCATGGAGGTAGAAATCATTGTCCCACTGGCTGGACCTAATTTCTACCTAACTGTCTTTTTTGCTACACCACAGAATGTGAGATATAAGTGCTCAAAAGTGGGAGTGACAAGAACATCTTAATTCCACTAAAAAGTTGCCATCTGTTTTTCAAGTATCTACCATGAATAAACAATAGCAGTTGGTTCAATTATTATGTTATACTTTTGCGAGTCAACTTTTTTGGGGGATCCTACATATAATCTCTGCAGAATGGTGCAGAATGGTGCAAAATGGTTCAACTCTCCCGCATCCCCCCCCCCCCCCCCGGCTTCACCGGGAAACCATACTTTCTCGTTTGCCTCGAAAATAGAAAAAACTCCAAACAAATGGGACCAAAGTCGTCGAAGATCGGTGTGTGGTGTGAAAATTTCAATGTCCATCAAGTTTTAATATTATAGACCAATACAAGTGCTGTGTGCGCCGCGCGCCACTGCTACGGGTGTATTTGTGCCTCCTTTGTGCACAAAAGACATGAAAATCGTTTTTTTGTGAATTGATTGTCTTCCTCGACTCGCTACGAAATTTCCCTGATATGGCTGATTGATATAGATTCTTGATACATTTTTAAAATTAAGCAGAAACTAAAATACTGAAATTCTGAAAATTTTAGCGACTATTTTATGCAGTTTCCGCGTCTTTGACCCCAAACTCGCCTAAAGACAAGCACCTTTCAAGATGATTCGGTTTCTATTTTGTGGCAAGTATTAATTGTGGTCAGATATCTGCATCTGCATTGGTGTATCATGATGTCCTGTGAAGGAAATTGTGTAAGTCGTTGAGGAAAACATATAATTTCTATAAAGAGTGAAAAGGGACAAGCTTTCCCCATGTCTTTGTGCACAAAATTAGGCACAAGTCGTAGAAATAGAACCCGACACCGCAGCAGTGCGGCGCCCAGTACATGCGCGCCTGGATTGGTCTATCGTAGGAGGTCCTGTTTTCGATGTGTCCCTAAAATCGTGGCAAATCTTTTACCTCTCTGTGCGCGATGTAAACAGTCCCTAGATAAAAAAAATTGTGTGGTTTTTAGTGCCAAGCAAAAAGTCTCCTCTTCCTTGACCAAAACTTAGAAACACGTAAGGCTCCACTGGTTATTTTGCACTTGTAAATGCAAAAAGTTTGGTATTTTCGGCATTTCTACAAGGTACAAAAATATGTCATAATGTTGAGGCCATATAAAAAACATTTGCCCACCGAAAAAGTTTCATCAAACACTGTTTCAATTCACAATTCTTCATGATGATCAAATCATGTGACTGAATATTTTGCTGAGCATTCTGGAAAAAAAATACAGAGGCTTAAAGAAGCCATATGTGCCTTATATCATTTTCTAATATTTTCTAAAGGGGCCGTGCCTAGAACCCGCCACCTACGTTGAAAATATCTCATTCTTCTCTCGCGACGAGCGCTGGTCGAAGCTCTCCATACAAACCTACGCAAACGGCGCGCTGTGTAGTGCCATCATAGAGCTATTCTATGAGTGCCATAGATATAGTATACACATATTGACTGCTTCGAGTGCTATGGTTAAAACTATGACTCCCGAGGTGATCCCCGGAGCGTTCTATTTTCCCGAGGCGAAGCCGAGGGAAAATAGAACGCTACGGGGATCACCGAGGGCGTAATAGTTTTAACCATTGCACGAGTAAAAAGCAGTCAATATTTGTTTTATAACACAACCCCAAACATTTCTCTAAATACTGTACTATTATCATTATTATTAAGTTACAGACCTGAATGCTACAATCCACGGACGACGCGAATACAGATTGCAAAAACTGTTACTGTGCTGCATGTAGTGTCGTGCAATCCGAAATGGTAACAGACTATTAATTTATCATCCTCGTACACGCAACGGACGTCTGGGTACTGCAAGCCGTGTGCTAGTCTTCGGACTAGCGCACGGCAAACCGACGCACTATCACACGGCCGTCGTCTAGCAAAACTAAGACATGTCATGTGACGCGCTCTAAACCAATGAGCAGGCAGAATACTTGTAAGGGGTGTTATAAAATTAAATAACTAGATCGGCCGCGCGTACATACGCGCCATTACCTGTGTAGAAAATAAAATTGTTCGCCATGGACGCGGTAAAAATTTCACGTTCGAAAGACGACGAGCAAAAATGAACACGGGAGATAGGCCTTTGACGCGCTAAATGTCACGTGCTGACGGCAAAAAGTCACGTGCTGACGGCAACGCACAGAAAATGTACACGGGAGATGGGCAATGGCAGCCCCCATTCCAGAACCTGCGTATTTACGCGCGGCCGATCTAGTTATTCTATTCTATATCTATGTGTAGTGCACGTCAATCCCTATATAAAATTAAAAGATTTCGAATACGTTCTACCCAAAGATCGTATAGCGCCAAGATAGATTACTCAACGCAGACGCAGTGCAAATAGGTGAAAATCGTGGGGGCCAGCGGACGCCATTCTGGCAAGGTGAGACATGTGAAATGTCCCGGATGTTGATGCAAACAAACGCGAAGAGTGACCGGGTGCATGTGCACGATCATCTGATCTCACTCCTTTTTTTCACATCAGACGGCCAATAAGTACAAATGAAGATTGTTTTTTAAGGTAAATGTCAACTTCTCGGATTCATTCATGACTGCCAAGATTTTATCGCCATTTTATATCGGCATTTTATATTATGCTTAGATTTAGAAGAAATTTTGGAACTTCACAGTTTATGACTATCCTAATGTTGTGATAAAACTCAAACGTTTGAAAAGAACTACATCAAATTGGGGCTTGTTTGTCCCTTTTTACAGCTCCATCCATGGTTTAAACAATTACAATACAATGACAAGCCTGCCTGCAACTATTTTATTTACAAAATTGTTGTTAGTTGTCACAACAAGGACTAAGATAAGACTAGAGTCTTGATTAAAATGAAGTACATACATAACAAAACATAAAGGCATCAGAGAACAAAATACTTTTTGGTGTTTAACAGACGTGTGCAGTACACATTTATTCTGACGTTTTCAAGATTTAGGGTTCATTTATTTTAGAATACACCTTTACAGTTAAGAATAGTATAAGATTAAACAAATATGACACTCACTAGAGAGTGGGGCTTCAAGTTGTGTTTTCTCTGCACTTGATGATGTCTCTGCTATGATGACTGGGTTGATTAAGCTGTAGGGATAGATGGGACCCGGAAGTAGTTGATCTGCATCCGCTGATTGGGAACAGGATTGTTAACGCCAATGTTTCATCGCTGATGGGAGTAGAGAGGAGGGGTGTGGTGGGCTTAGTGTTTTGGGGGAGGGTGGACTTGGTGTTTGGGGTTTTGTCTATGGGAGAGCATTTACCCACAGAGGCTGATGATATAAATATGGAAACTAAAAGGGGCATAATCCATACCTGCCAACCGTGAAACCTCAACAATAGGAACACCAGTTTTTAAAGTTCTCAGATAGAAACACAAAAGATTATGCAGTAAAGCTTATTACATCCATAACAAATTATGTACACCAATACAATGTGCTCAAATCTCTGTAAGAAAATCTGTCACAAACAAATGGAACACACTTTTGCCAGAAATTGTTCACAGTGGTTTCTTTTCAGAAGTAGGAATGTTCTGATTTTTTGCAGCCTGTAATCTGTAATCTCAAAAATCTGGCAATTCCAATCAAGTCTGAACAGTTGGCAGATAGGTCATGATGATCTTGGAGTCAATAAAGGAGAGTATGGGGAAGATCAAGGAGCCAGTCTACTTATTATCTGACAACTAAAACAGCAATATAAATCAGTCTTTGAAACGTTTTATTTAATTTCAACAGAAGAATGGTGGTTATTTATTCATGCAAACTTCAACCATCAATATTCACAATTAGTACACTTGGTATGTAATATCAGATTGAGTGATTCAATTTGTATACTGCAGGGCTGTATGCTTCGTTTTTGAAAGGGCAAGGGCACCAAGGCATTTTCTCTTTGGCAAAGGGCACCCTATGACTGGAAATTGTAAATTTCTACTGGAGCATTTCAAGGGCACCAAGGCAATGACAAGGGGCAACGGAGGCAATCGCCTCCGTTGCCTCCGTGAAGTATCAGGCCTGATACTGTGCATCTTATGAATTGTGGAAATGTGTAGGGGGTGGGGAGTCTGCGCTGCTCTAGTAAATAGCATACGGTTTGATTTATTGTGTGCTCTGTGTAGCCTGCTGTGTGTGTCACTGGATATCTATTCTGTCTCTGCTCATTCAGCTAACTAACAATCTCTATCAGCAACCACCAGTGGGCTAGCTTCTCTGCAACTTTGCATCCTGAGTGCACTGATCTACTGCTCAGCTCTGACTATCTGCAACTCAGCTCATCTCCCAAAAGAGTTCCATGCCCAAAATTAACCGGGCCTGATTTCATGGCTCTGCTTACCGTCAAATTCTGTGCTTACTGTGCAAGTGCTAGGTTTCTGTGCTAGGTACCGTGGAGTAAGCATGCCCACAAGCAAAAATTTCCTGCTAACCTGTGAAATACGCTTGACATAAGCATAGTAATTCCCTGCTTTTGTAAGCGCTGATTCTTTTCTAATAGTAAGCAGAGCCATGAAATTAGGCCAGAGCAACAATACGCCCTCGCAGCTTGCCTTTTATTGACTTTATGGACTTGCATGGGTACTGGTTGGCTAAATAGCACGTAATAGAGTATATTATGATCACTCACTCTCATGTACAATCTGCAATGTAAAAACTATACAATCAATAACAAAATGTGTACAGAACAGGAATAAAGAACAGTGTCTGTCCTTTCTTGTTTTATCTGACAAAACTATTCAATTGACAGATTTTTGAGCTCACAAGACAAACTGATGTTTAGCTTTACTGAGAGCTCTCCAACGCTAACAATGAGAGCTAAGGTCTTTTGAGCTCAAAAATCTGTCGAATCTAATTATGTCTTGCTGTTGCAACAAAGCAAAAGCTGTGTTTCTAATACAAGGAAGAACAATTATATTATAAAGGAAGTATAAATGAATAGTAAACTTGCGGGTACAACCATGTGTAAACCTGTAATGGATGAGTGTTGGCTCTGAAAAGAGTCGGTTTGGTCTTGGTGTTTCGAACAGTGTACAAACTCTGCTCGTCTTCAGAGATGAGCAGAGTATACCAATAGAAATGTCGAGACCAAACCAACATTCACACTAAAGAGATTTACATGTGGTTGTACATGTACCTGCAAGTTTACTATTTATTTATAGTTCCTTCTACTTTCTCCACACAGTGCAAAGCTTCAAACAATACTAACTTTATTATGGTAGACATTTCAATTTCTAATCTCACATACCCCAAAATAATGATGACTTTTAAGTAAAGGCTTTTGATAATATAAAAGCAGGCCTAAATGAGTGAGAGTGAGAGAATATCAACAGTCAGAACTTTTGTAATACCTTTCAAGCGCTTTCGTGGAATGTCAACATGTGCTGTTGTGCCCTTCCTTTTCAAAGGCCTTCTTGTTGGCTGGACTGATTTGGGGGGATTTGGCACATTGAAAACCGTTGGGATGGCATCCCATTTCAACCTCCTTTTTTCTGCATTGACAAAATTGATTGGTCTCAAAATGATCAGAGCATATCCTGCAATTACTGTACAGGTACCATGGAGTTCTCCCCTGCAGGTCCTTACGCCGAATGTTCTGAACCCACTGCTGGCTTCTGAAAATGGTAATAAAAAAGAAAGAAAACAACTATGTAATGTAGGGACTACAGCGCACAAATGGATTATAAGTATAAAATGAATATGTTAATTAAATATCAGAAATACACACAAAAAGTTCAGTAGATAGATTAGTAGTTTGTACTCAGTACTATGAAACTTAGACCCTTTTAAAAAGTTTAAAATGTAAAGTTCTGAGGACAACAAAATGGTCATGCATGAAAACTGCAGTTTAACATGTTAAAAGAGGGATGCTAATCACTGAAGACAGGAAGGGCGCTCTTCATTTGTACCTACATTTTATTTAAAATGTTTGATCATTAATAAACGCCTTTTCATTTCAAATTTTTGTTGTTGTTGATAAACATGTGGTTGGCAATCAAATAAATTAAGAAATAACAAAGTGCAAAGAACATTTTTTCGCTTGTGACAGGGCCTCTTGTCTTTTGTCTGTGTGTGAATGCATTTTGTTTCTGTTTCTGTTTGAATAAAAAAATCGCTGAGTTTATGACACATTACATTTTTGAGAGTTACAGAGTTACATTTTTGTTGTTGGCAAATTAGTCCTGTCTGACTGTACTGTCTGTGACTGTACTGTAGTGTAGAGTCTGACATGTCTGAGCTGAGGAGAGACGAGAGCCTAATATTAATAAAACAAACTTGTTAATTTTTCCAGAACACAATAGAATGACCATGATGACAGTAGAACTAGATTAACAAGTCGAGGCACACTTACCAGCTTAAATGATACATTTGTACGATGATTGTTGAAACTTAAACAAATAAATAAAATCATAACACTCCGACAAAAAATTACAACAAACCACTCAGAAATCAGAACAACAACGAACTGGCCGTACGTTACGATTCTATTTTCTATCTAGCTGTAGCAAAATAATCTTACTTTTAAACCGATTATTACAAATGGATAACCCATTATCAGCTAAAGACTCACCTTTCGGGAACCTGAAGAAAGGCAAATGAGGGCATTTGGCCTTACTATTTTGGCAGTTTATGGCCGCAACCCGCCGAGTTGGCGTTGTGTAGTTTGAGTGTTGCCTAGCGCCTGCGCGCGCGCCTATCGAGAGTTAATTTTGCATATACATGTAATTTTTTATGTGTAAACTTTTCTTGCCGAAATGGCGCCCGCTTTGGCCCATGAAAATTTCAGCATTTGCGTTGAGTTATCTATCTTGCGCATAGAATAATATACAGCTCTATGATCTTGCGCTATATGATCTTTGGTTCTACATGTACTTTGAAACCAGAAGTGAGCACCAAATTTGGGGCCAACACCAAATTTGGTGATGGAAAAAAAAATTGGTGCTAGCCACTGATCTCTATATGCTGTATATGGTATACACATAATGAATGTTTATGAGTGCAATGGTGCGAATATGTTCATGAGTTGAAAGATGGAATGTTCTATTCAACGAGCTTTCAACGAATGAACATATTGTTTGTTTGTTTGTTTGTTTATTAGACAATCTCCACAGAATTCTATAAAATACAACAATTGGACAAAAACAGATAAAAAATACAAGGGAAAAAACATTTGAATCTGAGGAATTGTCGAGGATAACACAAAAAAGCTAAAATAAGCTTATTTCCATTGTGGTTCGCACCATTGCACGAATGAAAAACATTCATTATTTGTTTTATATAACATCCAAGTAGAACTTTGTCATCGGATTGAAAGAAACAACTTTCAAAACAAACAATTTCAACTGTAGAAGCCGAATGCTAGTAATTTTACTGTGCCTTCTTGCAGTAACACCTGCTGCGTTACCAAAGACACGCGCACGCAGTGATGTTTTTACTCAGCTTTTTCGTTCCATCCGAAAAGTACCATTGCACGCTGGCAGCGTGCAATGGTACTTTTCGGATGGAACGAAAAAGCACGGCGAGTGACTCAGCGTGCAATGGTACTTTTATTTGCTATCACGTGACGGACAATCCTCCAATCAAATGGCAAGGATCTGCTTGGGTGTTATATAATATCCCATACACTACGCGCATATTGCCCATACACTATTGCCCATACACTACGCGCTTGTTATATAAGTGTAGCGTAAAAGTACACAAATTCGTAAAATCTTCCCTGATTAATTTAGTTGGGCTGAGCTAATTAGCAGACTTAACACTCTGGGCGCTAATCTGATATAGCCAGGGGTATGAGGAACAGATTTATGAAATAAAAATTAATAATACTGTCAAATTAATATGGAACTCTTGGCTTTGTAATTGCCCGTACCTATACGCTTGTTCTTTGCATAGCATTATATAAACAGCGTATAAAGTACAAACACTAGCAAGTTCTTCCCTTATTAAATTAATTGGGCTGAACTAATTAGCAGACTTAACACATTGGGGCGCTGGGCTTATATAGCCAGGGGTATGAGGAATAGATTTATGAAATAAAAATTTATAATATTTTCCAATTAAGATGGAACTCTTGGCTTTGTAATTGCCCATATCTTACGCTTGTTCTTTGTGTATAGCAAATGTAATGTACAGCGTATTATTAAGTAGAAAAACTCGTAAATTCTTCCTTGATTAAATTAATTGGGCTGAGCTAATTAGCAGACTTAACAAGTTGGGGCGCTAATCTGACATAGCCAGAGGTATAAGAAATAGATTTATGAAATAAAAATTAATAATATTTTCCAATTAAGATGGAACTCTTGGCTTTGTAATTGCCCATATCTTGCGCTTGTTCTTTGTGTATAGCAAATATAATGTACAGCGTATTATCAAGTAGAAAAACTCGTAAATTCTTCCTTGATTAAATTAATTGGGCTGAGCTAATTAGCAGACTTAACAAGTTGGGGCGCTAATCTGACATAGCCAGAGGTATAAGAAATAGATTTATGAAATAAAAATTAATAATATTTTCCAATTAAGATGGAACTCTTGGCTTTGTAATTGCCCATATCTTGCGCTTGTTCTTTGTGTATAGCAATATAATGTACAGCGTATTATCAAGTAGAAAAACTCGTAAATTCTTCCTTGATTAAATTAATTGGGCTGAGCTAATTAGCAGACTTAACAAGTTGGGGCGCTAATCTGACATAGCCAGAGGTATAAGAAATAGATTTATGAAATAAAAATTAATAATATTTTCCAATTAAGATGGAACTCTTGGCTTTGTAATTGCCCATATCTTACGCTTGTTCTTTGTGTATAGCATAATGTACAGCGTAAAAAGTAGAAAAACTCGTAAATTCTTCCCTTATTAAATTAATTGGGCTGAACTAATTAGCAGACTTAACACATTGGGGCGCTGGGCTTATTTAGCCAGGGGTATGGGAAACAGATTTATGAAATAAAAATTAATAATATTTTCCAATTAAGATGGAACTCTTGGCTTTGTATATGCCCGTACCCATACGCTTGTTCTTTGCATTAGCATATAAACAGCGAATAAAGTAGAAAATTCGTAAGTTCTTCCCTTATTAAATTAATTGGGCTGAGCTAATTAGCAGACTTAACAAGTTGGGGCGCTAGTCTGATATAGCCATGGGTATGAGAAATAGATTTATGAAATAAAAATTAATAATATTTTCCAATTAAGATGGAACTCTTGGCTTTGTAATTGCCCATATCTTACGCTTGTTCTTTGTGTACAGCATTATATACAGCGTATTAAGTAGAAAACTCGTAAATTCTTCCTTGATTAAATTAATTGGGCTGAGCTAATTAGCAGTCTAAACAAGTTGGGGCGCTAATCTTATATAGCCAGGGGTATGATGAATCGATTTATGAAATAAAAATTAATAATAATTTCCAATTAAGATGGAACTCTTAGCTTTGTATATGCCCGTAACCCATACGCTTGTTCTTTGCATAGCATATAAACAGCGAATAAAGTACAAAAACTCGTAAATTGTTCCCTTATTAAATTAATTGGGCTGAGTTAATTAGCAGACTTAACAAGTTGGGGCGCTAGTCTGATATAGCCAGAGGTATAAGAAATAGATTTATGAAATAAAAATTAATAATATTTTCCAATTAAGATGGAACTCTTGGCTTTGTAATTGCCCATATCTTACGCTTGTTCTTTGTGTATAGCAAATGTAATGTACAGCGTATTATTAAGTAGAAAAACTCGTAAATTCTTCCTTGATTAAATTAATTGGGCTGAGCTAATTAGCAGACTTAACAAGTTTGGGCGCTAATCTGACATAGCCAGAGGTATAAGAAATAGATTTATGAAATAAAAATTAATAATATTTTCCAATTAAGATGGAACTCTTGGCTTTGTAATTGCCCATATCTTGCGCTTGTTCTTTGTGTATAGCAAATATAATGTACAGCGTATTATCAAGTAGAAAAACTCGTAAATTCTTCCTTGATTAAATTAATTGGGCTGAGCTAATTAGCAGACTTAACAAGTTGGGGCGCTAATCTGACATAGCCAGAGGTATAAGAAATAGATTTATGAAATAAAAATTAATAATATTTTCCAATTAAGATGGAACTCTTGGCTTTGTAATTGCCCATATCTTGCGCTTGTTCTTTGTGTATAGCAAATATAATGTACAGCGTATTATCAAGTAGAAAAACTCGTAAATTCTTCCTTGATTAAATTAATTGGGCTGAGCTAATTAGCAGACTTAACAAGTTGGGGCGCTAATCTGACATAGCCAGAGGTATAAGAAATAGATTTATGAAATAAAAATTAATAATATTTTCCAATTAAGATGGAACTCTTGGCTTTGTAATTGCCCATATCTTACGCTTGTTCTTTGTGTATAGCATAATGTACAGCGTAAAAAGTAGAAAAACTCGTAAATTCTTCCCTTATTAAATTAATTGGGCTGAACTAATTAGCAGACTTAACACATTGGGGCGCTGGGCTTATTTAGCCAGGGGTATGGGAAACAGATTTATGAAATAAAAATTAATAATATTTTCCAATTAAGATGGAACTCTTGGCTTTGTATATGCCCGTACCCATACGCTTGTTCTTTGCATTAGCATATAAACAGCGAATAAAGTAGAAAATTCGTAAGTTCTTCCCTTATTAAATTAATTGGGCTGAGCTAATTAGCAGACTTAACAAGTTGGGGCGCTAGTCTGATATAGCCATGGGTATGAGAAATAGATTTATGAAATAAAAATTAATAATATTTTCCAATTAAGATGGAACTCTTGGCTTTGTAATTGCCCATATCTTACGCTTGTTCTTTGTGTACAGCATTATATACAGCGTATTAAGTAGAAAACTCGTAAATTCTTCCTTGATTAAATTAATTGGGCTGAGCTAATTAGCAGTCTAAACAAGTTGGGGCGCTAATCTTATATAGCCAGGGGTATGATGAATCGATTTATGAAATAAAAATTAATAATAATTTCCAATTAAGATGGAACTCTTAGCTTTGTATATGCCCGTAACCCATACGCTTGTTCTTTGCATAGCATATAAACAGCGAATAAAGTACAAAAACTCGTAAATTGTTCCCTTATTAAATTAATTGGGCTGAGTTAATTAGCAGACTTAACAAGTTGGGGCGCTAGTCTGATATAGCCAGGGGTATGAGAAATAGATTTATGAAATAAAAATTAATAATATTTTCCAATTAAGACGGAACTCTTAGCTTTGTAGTTGCCCGTAACCCATACGCTTGTTCTTTGCATAGCATTATAAACAGCGAATAAAGTACAAAAACTCGTAAGTTCTTCCCTTATTAAATTAATTGGGCTGAGTTAATTAGCAGACTTAACAAGTTGGGGCACTAGTCTGATATAGCCAGGGGTATGAAAAACAGATTTATGAAATAAAAATTAATAATATTTTCCAATTAAGATGGAACTCTTGGCTTTGTAATTGCCCATACCTTACGCTTATTCTTTGTATAGCATGTACAGCGTATAAAGTAGAAAAACTCGTAAATTGTTCCCTTATTAAATTAATTGGGCTGAGCTAATTAGCAGTCTTAACAAGTTGTGGCGCTAATCTTACATAGCCAGGGGTATGAGGAATAGATTTATGAAATAAAAATTAATAATATTTTCCAATTAAGATGGAACTCTTGGCTTTGTAATTGCCCATACCTTATGCTTGTTCTTTGTGTATAGCAAATATAATGTACAGCGTATTATTAAGTAGAAAAACTCGTAAATTCTTCCTTGATTAAATTAATTGGGCTGAGCTAATTAGCAGACTTAACAAGTTGGGGCGCTAATCTGACATAGCCAGAGGTATAAGAAATAGATTTATGAAATAAAAATTAATAATATTTTCCAATTAAGATGGAACTCTTGGCTTTGTAATTGCCCATATCTTACGCTTGTTCTTTGTGTATAGCATAATGTACAGCGTAAAAAGTAGAACAACTCGTAAATTCTTCCCTTATTAAACTAATTGGGCTGAACTAATTAGAAGACTTAACACATTGGGGCGCCGGGCTTATATATAGCCAGGGGTATGAGGAACAGATTTATGAAATAAAAATTAATAATATTGTCCAATTAATATGGAACTCTTGGCTTTGTAATTGCCCGTACCTATACACTTGTTCTTAGCATATCATATAAACAGCGTAAAAAGTAGAAAAACTCGTAAATTCTTCCCTTATTAAATTAATTGGGCTGAACTAATTAGCAGACTTAACACATTGGGGCGCTGGGCTTATATAGCCAGGGGTATGAGGAACAGATTTATGAAATAAAAATTAATAATATTGTCAAATTAATATGGAACTCTTGGCTTTGTAATTGCCCGTACCTATACGCTTGTTCTTTGCATAGCATTATATAAACAGCGTAAAAAGTAGAAAAACTCGTAAATTCTTCCCTTATTAAATTAATTGGGCTGAACTAATTAGCAGACTTAACACATTGGGGCGCTGGGCTTATATAGCCAGGGGTATGAGGAACAGATTTATGAAATAAAAATTTATAATATTTTCCAATTAAGGTGGAACTCTTGGCTTTGTAATTGCCCATACCTTACGCGCTTGTTATATAATTAGTATAGCGTAAAAGTACACAAATTCGTAAAATCTTCCCTGATTAAATTAGTTGGGCTGAGCTAATTAGCAGACTTAACACACTGGGGCACTAATCTGATATAGCCAGGGGTATGAGGAACAGATTTATGAAATAAAAATTAAAAATATTGTCCAATTAAGATGGAACTCTTGGCTTTGTAATTGCCCGTACCTATACACTTGTTCTTTGCATATCATATAAACAGAGCGTATAAAGTACAAAAACTCGTAAATTATTCCCTTATTAAATTAATTGGGCTGAACTAATTAGCAGACTTAACACATTGGGGCGCTGGGCTTATATAGCCAGGGGTATGAGAAGAAGATTTATGAAATAAAAATTTATAATATTTTCCAATTAAGGTGGAACTCCTGGCTTTGTAATTGCCCATACCTTACGCTTGTTCTTTGTGTATAGCATAATGTACAGCGTAAAAAGTAGAAAAACTCGTAAATTCTTCCCTTATTAAATTAATTGGGCTGAACTAATTAGAAGACTTAACACATTGGGGCGCCGGGCTTATATAGCCAGGGGTATGGGAAACAGATTTATGAAATAAAAATTAATAATATTTTCCAATTAAGATGGAATTCTTGGCTTTGTAATTGCCCATACCTTACGCTTGTTCTTTGTGTATAGCATAATGTACAGCATATAAAGTAGAACAACTCGTAAATTCTTCCCTTATTAAATTAATTGGGCTGAACTAATTAGCAGACTTAAGACATTGGCGCGCTGGGCTTATATAGCCAGGGGTATGGGAAACAGATTTATGAAATAAAAATTAATAATATTTTCCAATTAAGGTGGAACTCTTGGCTTTGTAATTGCCCATACCTTACGCGCTTGTTATATAAGTATAGCGTAAAAGTACACAAATTTGTAAAATCTTCCCTGATTAATTTAGTTGGGCTGAGCTAATTAGCAGACTTAAGACTCTGGGGCGCTAATCTGATATAGCCAGGGGTATGAGGAATAGATTTATGAAATAAAAACTAATAATATTTTCCAATTAAGATGGAACTCTTAGCTTTGTATATGCCCGTACCCATACGCTTGTTCTTTGCAGAGCATATAAACAGCGAATAAAGTACAAAAACTCGTAAGTTCTTCCCTTATTAAATTAATTGGGCTGAGCTAATTAGCAGACTTAGCAAATTGGGGCGCAAGTCTGATATAGCCAGGGGTATGAGGAATAGATTTATGAAATAAAAATTAATAATACTTTCCAATTTAGTTGGAACTCCTGGCTTTGTATCTGCCCATACCTTACGCGTGTACAATACCATCGCACTGTCTGCGACGGTCACTGACGGTCGTTGACAGTTTTTATTAAATTTGGTGCTGGAAACAAATTTGGTGCTCATCACCAAATTTGGTGTTGGGCTCAAATTTGGTGCTCACTTCAGTCTGGTGCTTGCCTCAGAATTACCTGCGGCGAATGTTACCGTCCGTCAACAGACGATCGTTTGCGTGGAAACCAAGTATAGGCAGAAACCATTTTCTCAAAATAAAACTCTCAAAAAACGTCAAATATCCAGAGGATGTAAGGAGGGATTTTGTTTAAACTTTCAGGAATGAGAGATCTATCCCTCATCATAACGTTCAGTAAAAAAAATCAGAGGATGAACGATAATTTATTTCACATTATGTCGATGTTTATAGCCATTTTAGGGGTGACGTTTTGTACTGAAACTCCCGCCTGGACCCATTCATACACGTTGGCCGCTGCAATAAGCCAATGAAAAATTTTTGTAAAATGTTTAAGCATTTTATGTAAAACTCACCAGTTTAACAATGGAAAATGCTCTTACAATAAGTACTGTTATGTTTTCAGTGCTGTTAAAGAGAGCATTTCAGCGGTATTCATGTTATCTTTTCTTGTTTAATATTGTTCTCACTTCTAAGCAATCATAACAATTAATACATGTATAAGGGTCAAATAGGGTAAAGACACCGTGAAATGCAAAAAAGGAACAGTGACTCAAATTGTAGTTTGCCTCAAACAAAAAACAAGAAATATATTTATTGATAAATCGATCAACAAAAGCAAACCAGTGGTTGAAATAAATAAATTAAATTGAGCAATAAACAATGAAAATACCTTCAGACTAATGGATATTGATGGTAGAAACTGTAAATAAAGAAAATGTGGAGTGTTTCCCTTGCACCTCCAGGTTGCTATATAAACATAGTGAGTAGTTGACCACGGATTTTTCAAAACCTGTTTATTACAAAACACTTTAAACAATTTACAAACTAGGCGAGTGCTAGAAGGGTTACAGCTCGATGGTCCGAAGGTTCAATAGTCTGAAGGTTCGATAGTCCAAATTGACAATAAGGTCCGATAGTCTGAATTGACAACAAGGTCCGATAGTCCGAATTGACAATAAGGTCAGAAAGTCCGAATTGACAATAAGGTTTGATCATCGATTCGGACTATCAGACCTTATTCGGACCAGTGAACCTTCGGATCAATGAACCTTCGGACTATCGTATTGAATGTACAGGTTAATGAAACCTACTTCATTTTGGGACTAATGAACCCCCTGTTCTGGGAAATTTGTGCGTTCAGACAATCGAACCTTCGGACTATTGAACCTTCGGACTAACGGACCTTCGGGTGGAGACCGCTAGAAGACCGTAAAGAAATGTAAACAGTGGTGGATAGGGGAAAACCAACTTGAATGAACATTTTAAACGGGTTTTCTACCTATGTTGCACAACCGCCTAGCCTTTATACATTATCAAACCCTCTCAGACTGTGCTTTGGATATTTAAGTATTTGGATTGGAAAGAATAAATTTTAACTAAAATGAGCAAAATAATTGTTGGTAATTGCACAGTATGAATGTCATTCTTACATTTGGAACCATTCAGAATGCACCATCCACATCAGTCAAGAACCTTGGTGCATATTTTGATTGAATTGTCTATGACTGATCAAATAGACCTGCTTTCGATTTCGCCAAACTCTTTCCAAATTGTGTTAATCTTACGACTTGAGTTGAGTCCCAGCCTTGCACCGTAACATGCAAACCCTAAGATTAACGTTTCGTGAAATCGGCTCCAGCTTTGTAAGTCTGTTCGATTTCAGGAGTCACAGATTAGGAAGTATGTATCTGACGATACATAACATCTTAACATCATGTGATTCACAGCCATATTATTTCTCGGTTAGATTGTTGTAATGGGCTGCTTACAGAAATCCCACATGCATATTTTAAAAGAGACTTCACAGTTTGCAGAACTGGGCTGCTCGTGTTATATTTAGGTTAAATCGCCGTCATGATGCCATGCTCCTTCTAAGATCGCTTCATTGGTTACCAATTAAACAGAGGATTGCAATTAAGATTATTTTATTTGTATGAAAATTTCTTTCTAAATCAGGCACCAGAGTAATTTAATGAGTGTCTTGAGTTGTATCAGTTTTTGCGTACAAATCTTCACTCCAATGCTGATCCATCTCGGCTAACTTTTCCCATGACTCGCAGTAAGGCAGGAGATCAAACTTTCACAGTTTTTACAGCAGCTAAGGGGTAGGGGTGGAATGAACTTCCTTCCTCCTAAACGTGGAATGTTTCCCTTGCACAGTCAGGCTGCCATGTGACCCTGTGGAGAAAAGAAAGAAACACACAATGTTGACCTGAACTTTATGTTGATTGTGTAATACTATCCGTAGTATGATAGGCTAATACTTATTGCAAGCAAGTAAGTTAACGTAAATGTCAGAAAATTGTGTTGTTAAAATCACATGAAGATACCATTTTTCACATCAGGTACCTCTCTGTGCAGACGTCTTACGTGAGCATGAATTAAGCCCAAAGTGGTGACGTCACCTAACAACACAATGTTTTGACCTTCACGTTCACGTGTTTGCTGGCATAACATGCAGCTAATAAAACCTACCTAATACTTACGGGCTAAAGTGAGGTTCGAGGCAACACCATCACAAATAAAGACTCTCATGTAATTTCAAATCTTATTTAAGTTTTAGTGTTTAAATTTTTTAAACATTTTTTTATTATGTTTTGTTATTGATTCTAAAAAAAAACCACAATTATGTTTAATTATAAAAAACAACAACAACAAAAACAGTGAATTTGGTACTTTTTTACATTGCTTGAGACTCTACTCTCTAGATACAAGAGTTGCAACAACAACGCAAAACAAGTAACCTAGTGTAGAACTAGAGAAGTAGGGGCTCAATTTTAATAACCTGTGTGTGTCGGTGCAACTGCCACTGACAGTGCTTTTTGTGGAACCCATGGAGGTAGAAACTACCTCCATGGTGGAACCAGTGAGTTATATGAACAATAACACATGCTTTGTTAAGTTTTACTTCAAAACAAAACTTGTTCTTTTAAGTAAGAAGCCCCAAACCGGTAACTCCATCCCATGAGGGTAGATTTTCGCAATATTATTTGTCAACGCAAATTTATTAGTAAAGTAGTTTAAGAAACTTAACAGCAAGCTCACCATTTTTGATTTCATGATGTCAACACAGTACGCACCAACTATCACCAACTGATTACATCGAATATTCGGCCGGTGCAAATCATTTGTTTACAAAAGTGTCATTCACTCATTGCCTTTCATCAATCAATACACGCTGTGTGCAGTGTGTGGGTGTGTTGGCATGATGCATATATAAATGGCGGCTTCTCCTTCTTCTTCCTTGCGACCTGTCGTCAACGTGAGCGGATCTCTTGCATGTTGCATGCCTTGAGAAAACTGGCTTCTTGACCGCTGCTTCTATATCTTGTTCTTCAAGTTTATCAACCAAGTCCATGATTGATTACAGACCAAGTTAAGACGAAGTTATTTATTTAATATGCACGTCAAAGTTCCCGATATAAATCCGTACTCAAAAGTACAACCATACACACACACACGACGCATATCAAAATACATACACACACGCTGACAGTAGGTTTGTTATGGTGGCTTTAAAGGGACATCGCAAATATATATTGACGCCAATATTGACGCCAATATTTGCGACTTTTACCCCAAGTTGCAAATATTGACGCCAATATTGACGCCAATATTGACGACTTGGCCCAAAGTCGCAAATATTGACGCCAATATTCACGCCAATATTCACGACTTGGCCCAAAGTCGCAAATATTGACGCCAATATTCACGCCAATATTCACGACATGGGCCCTATGTCGCAAATATTGACGCCAATATTGACGCCAATATTCACAACATGGGTCAAATGTCGCAAATATTGACGCCAATATTCACGACATGGGCCCTATGTCGCAAATATTGACGCCAATATTGACGGCAATATTCACGACATGGGCCCTATGTCGCAAATATTGACGCCAATATTGACGCCAATATTCACGACATGGGCTACACGTCGCAAATATTTACGCCAATATTGACGCCAATATTCACGACATAGCCCAAGTCGCAAACCCACTCAGGCGTGAATTTTTTTTAAAGCAACTTGGGGAGTCTGTTTCCCACACAGTCTGGCACCCAGACCCACCGATCTCTGGCTGTACTTTCCTACGCATGGCGCGGCGCAGCACGAGTAGTCCTTGTTGTATGTGTACATTGTTTATGTTGCAAGTCAACAATGATGGGGGGGGGGGGGGGGGTGGCAGGGTAAATGAAAGTAATAATACTGGGCTTTAATAAGAAATACAATTATATTTACCCGATTTTCAGTCTCCATTTTTGTTAGTCGAACTTACATCCTGGCAGTCGTCAGTGCACGCAAATCACAATGCTGAACGATATTATTGTCAGAGCGCGCGAGTGAGATCGGGACCAGTGCGCCAGACTATTTTCTTGCCCACCCAGCTACCTAGGTTGCTAAAAAAACAATGAATATTCACGCCTGAGCGGGTTTGCGACTTGGGGCCCATGTCGTGAATATTGGCGTAAATATTTGCGACTTGGGGCCCATGTCGTGAATATTGGCGTCAATATTGGCGTAAATATTTGCGACTTGGGGCCCATGTCGTGAATATTGGCGTCAATATTGGCGTCAATATTTTCGACGTGTAGCCCATGTCGTGAATATTGGCGTCAATATTGGCGTCAATATTTGCGACTTGGAGGCAATGTCGTAAATATTGGCGCCAATATTCGCGTCAATATTCGCGACTTAGGTCATGTCGTGAATATTGGCGTCAATATTGGCGTCAATATTTGCAACTTGAGGCTATGTCGTAAATATTGGCGTCAATATTTGCGACATAGGGCCCATGTCGTGAATATTGGCGTCAATATTGGCGCAAATATTTGCGACGTGTAGCCCATGTCGTGAATATTAGCGTCAATATAGTCAGCAATATTTGCGACATAGGGCCCATGTCGTGAATATTGGCGTCAATATTGGCATCAATATTTGCGACTTTGGGCCAAGTCGTGAATATTGGCGTCAATATTGGCATCAATATTTGCGACTTGGGGTAAAAGTCACGAATATTGGCGTCAATATTGGCGTCAATATATATTTGCGATGTCCCTTTAAAGCCACCATAGTTTGTTGATCGTTCATTTATACATGTGACTTCCCGAACCCATCCAATACAGGGTGTACTGTTTGATAGCATATACATGTTGAATATTCATAGATTTCACGACATCGACCAATCAGATGCGTCCGTGCGATTTTGGCTGAAGTGCCCATAGGCTGTGCACAAACTGCTGTCAGCTTGTACAAGTCGTTAATGAGGAGTAGAAATCGGGGAGCCATCAGTTCGCGAGAGAGCAGTGGTCTCGCGAGACCACTATCTCAGCGCGTGGGGCCGATTTAACGACTTGTCCACAAGTCTACGGAAAACGCTGAGCTCGACCACCTGCCTCTGCTCTGTGTCGTCTGTGGACGCGTCGTACCAATACCGCGCAACACGCGCGTATGGCAAAATGATCATCGTGTGACACGCGCGTATGGCAAAATGGCAAGATGTCAGCGTATATAGACCATTTAGAGTGTTTTCATTGGTCAATGATGATGTCATTGTATGGCAAAATATTGTATGGCAAAATATTTTGCCATACACGCGTTACGAAAATGGCGTGTGCGCGTCCATAAAAAATAATGGTCTCACAACGAAACCGCACGCACAATAATGAGACACTCAGCGTTCTCCGGGTTCTATTTCTATGGACCGGACCGATTTATGGGGCTAGCCGAATCCAAAGCCGAAGCCGTGGTTTTCGATTCCAGTAACAATGTAACGTCATATAGACGCGTAACGTGACCGTTCAGATGCAATAAATAGATTCAATAAAATATAACATGATGTTACAAAGATTCCAACCTGAGGAATAAACATTTCTACCAATCTACTGCATATGGACATGAGATTAGTAACAATATATAATAACATACTTCGTAAAAAGCATGCAGTCAGGATGGCCGAGCGGTCTAAGGCGCTACGTTCAGGTCGTAGTCTACTCTGTAGGCGTGGGTTCGAATCCCACTCCTGACATTATTTTTTTTTAAATGTAAATTTCAATAGTTTGTGCTGAATACTTTTGCAAACAGATCTGTCACCAATAATTTATGCTTTTTTTGGTTCTTTTTTTTATATTTCGTTCATAACAATATGCATTTTCCTTGTCATTTTCCTAGGTGTTGCGTTTTGTTAAAAGTTTATTTGCAACATTAAAAACATGTATCTATTTTATCAATCTATCAATTTCGTTTGAAAATGAATGCTTTTCACTAAATTTCACCAGTTAGCATTCACTGGTCAACAATAGTCTATAGATCATTTTAATTTCATTGGGACGAAAGACTCATTCAATTTTGTAAAAGCCAGCAGCAAGACCTGCGATCAACCAGTTAATTTGAATGAGCAATTATTTTCCCACTTTAAATTCAAATTTAAATTCTATGTGATGTGCTTTCTGCTTCGTAAGTAACAGATACTTTGAGGGAAAACTCAAATGTACTGTACGGTGGCTGATCTCAGATCCGCCAACAACTAAACACTTTTTCGGTACGGCGTACTTACGCCCTAAATTATGGCGTTATAACGCCCTATTTTTCGACGTCGTTATAGAGCTCTAGCAGGGCCTTATAACGCCCTATACGGCGTTATATCGCCCTAATTTTACGGTATATAACGCCATATTAAGACCCTACTAGGGCGTTATAAAGCCGTAATATAGGGTGTAAAAACGCTGTAAAATTAAGGCATTACAACGCTGTAAAATTAGGGCATTTTGTACAACACCCAAGCAGATCCTTGCCATTTGATTGGAGGATTGTACGTCACGTGATAGCAAATAAACTCACCGTGCATTTTTCGTTCCATCCGAAAAGTACTATTGCATGCACGCTGAGTAAAAACATCACTGCGTGCGCGTGTCTTTGGTAACGCAGCAGTGTTAACACATGCAAGGCACGTACATTCGGCATCTGCGTGTCTCAAAATAGCTGGACAGAACGCACATTGTCACTGTTTAACCCAACACTAGGCCGTCCCAAAAGAATCGGGTGTAATTTCACAACTGAAATTTGTAGGCCTAAGCTTTTTTTTTGTTTTTAAAGTTGTATCCTCCAATCAAAATGACAAAGATCTACTTGGATGTTATATAAAACAAATAATAATGTTTTTCATTCCTGCAATAACGCAAATATTTTCATTCCTTGAAAGATGGAATGTTCCATTCACCTCGGCTCCGCCTCGTTGAATTGAACATTCCATCTTTCAACTCATGAACATATTCGCACCATTGCACTCATAAACATTCATTATTATTTGTATAATAACGCCGTATTAGGGCAAAATAACACCGTAAAATAAAAGGGCGTTATAACGCAGTAAAATAAGGGTGTTAAAACGCGGTAAATTTAGGCCATTATAACGCTGTAGTAGGGCGTATACACAATACTGAAAAAGTGTTTAGTTGTTGGCGGAGATCAGCCAACGTAAGTTTGGCACTTCCTCCAAGTAAAGGCCTAAGGGTCATTCCATGTCAGACCAACGCACTTTTTTACCTAATGTCTTCCGATTTTGATAACAATTGCTGTGATTGTAGGTCCTTATGAGCAATGAATGCACAGCAATTTTTTAGCCCGATGGCGGACTTACCATGTGGTCAGGGCAGAAACCACTAAAATCTGACATTTTTAGGGTAAAATACTACCGTTTTGGTAAAAATATGTCATAACCATGTCGATTCTCATCACACATATGCAAATGTTGTATCAAAATGATGAGAATTGCATGCTCAAATCAGTTCTTTTGTCAAAAAAAAAAATTCTGAAATGTAGGTCACTGTAATCTTTAATATGTTATCGTGACCTTTGACCCAGTTTTTGAAATAATTTATCATTCCAAAAATCAATTAAATAAAAATCTCTTGATAGAGCATGTCTTCCTCTATCAGAATCCACTAAGAAAAAGTTGGGCTCTTCAAAATTTACAACTTTATGACTATTTTTGTACAAGTACCGTGATCTTTAATATGTTATCGTGACCTTTGACCCAATTTGTGAAACAATGCATCATTCCAAAAATCAACAAAATAAAAATCACTTGATAGAACATGTTTTCCTCTATCACAATCAACCAAGAAACAACTGGGCTCTTCAAAATTTACAATTTTATTTACAATTCTGGTTAGACCACATCAGCCCTCAACATGAAAAAATCCCAAACCAATAACAATTTTAGTAACTTTGGAAAGTTTTTTATTTTTATTTATTTATAAAGTAAAGTACATGTATAAATTGACTAATTTGTAACCTACCAACTGTACAAAAATAGTCTTAAAGTTGTAAATATTGAAGAGCCCAGTTGTTTCTTAGTGGATTCTGATAGAGGAAGACATGCTCTATCAAATGATTTTTATTTCGTTGATTTTTGGAATGATACATTATTTCAAAAACGGGGTCAAAGGTCCGATAACATATTAAAGATTACAGTGACCTACATTTCAGGAAATTTATTTTTGATGAAAGAACTGATTTGAGCATGCAATTCTTATTAATTTGATACCAAATTTGCATATATGTGATAAAAATTGACATGGTTATGACATATTTTTACCAAAAAGGTGGTATTTTACCCTAAAAATGTCAGATTTTAGTGGTTTCTGCCCTGACCACATGGAAAGTCCGATCGGGCTGAAAATTGGTGTGCATTCATTGCTCATTAGGACCTACAAGCACAGCAATTTTTATCAAAATCGGAAGACATGAGGTAAAAAAGTGCGTTGGTCTGACATGGAATGACCCCTAAGTGATTTTGACAGAACGACATGCCCGTGGTTGGTTCAGATCAGTGAATAAGGGGCTTCCGGTTTCAGGCCGGATTAGACTTGATGACAAGTCGTTAGGCGCTGCCTATTTGTCTGCCTTTCATGCAACAGTCACAGTGCGATGCTACACATGCAACAGTCGTAGGTAGCGCGAGGCAGATTGCGACTGACTCACACACACATACTGGGATCGAGGGTGTGTGTGTCGTCCCCGTAGCTACGCCGCGCTGTAACTACACACCGCGCTTAACAATTACCGTCTTGACTTCAAGACTAAGGCCGGATAGGCACACTGTAGACGGTAACAAATTCTAAGCGTATTTATTCCCCGGGCAAGTGGAGCTAGGCCACTAAAGCTTCGGGCGTGTTTTACTATAAATAGACAGACAGTTTTGCTACTCCTATTGGTTGAGAGCGCCTCATGTGGGTGTTAACCGGTTAATAATGACCAGCTGGAGCTTTTTATAACCGGCTGGCTTCCGCGTGTCGGGTGCATAAGCAAACGCGCGCGCCAATACTATCACGCAGGACACAATTCATAGCTATCAGTAACAGTGCGTAAAAAGCGCGCGCCATAGCTATCAGTAACAGCGCGTAATAAGCGCGCGCCAGAATCTAGCGCGCGCATAATCTAAGCGTATCACAAAGTTTTTGAAAAAAAAATTAAAACCTTGAATTTTCATTTGTGCAAGTGTCTATAATTGTATTTTTTAACCTTTTTTAACAAAAGGTCATTTATGAATGGGAATAAAAGAGTAGTGACTCGTTCTAAAACCTCCATTTGAAACCTTGCAGGGTCGTTGCAACAACCCGACCGGTTTTAAACGCAGTTATAGAACTTGTCGCTTATTCCCTATTAATCATAACCTTTAAAATGTTCATATTGATAACACAATCTCCCCTCATGAATGTGGCCTACACAAAATGACGTCACTCTTCCTTTCATAAACAGTTATGTACGGAAGGACATACCCCCCCCCCCCCAAAAAAAAAAAAAAAAAATACTACGCCCAGGCGGATTACTATTAGGCCTACACCCGGGCGGATTACCATTCTGCCGGGTCGGATTACCAAAACAAATATAATATAAACACATACCAACAGACATCCTCATTTCACTAGTAATCCTCCCGGGTTAATTAGTATTCCGGCTGGGCAAACTTGGTATTCCGCCAGAGCGGAAGCGTATTCCTCAAGTACAGAATAGGGCAGAAAACTAATTCGCCCGCGCGGAATAGTTAACCACCAGGGCAGAATAGCATTTCGCCGCAATAGTGGAGCCCAATTTTTGTTTGGTATATCCTAAATACACTTCCGTAGTATGACTTAATATTTAATTGAATTGAGTTATGATTCAATCAATTTAAGACAAGTTTGTTTTCAACCTTTAAATTTTGCAAATAATACCTTTTAACTACTGAAATGATTGACACGTAGAGTATTATGTACTGTGCTGTGCCCGTGTGCTTTATTTCATTATCTTTATATTCACGATCCTGGAATATGAAATCTTAAATTTTGTATTATTTAATGCAATTAACACTTGTTACCTGTGCTTATCCCTCCCACATCTTAGGAATATAACTTTGCCAATTATTAAAAGAAGATGGCAGTTAACACTACAAGCTTGCAACAGGTTGAAGAAAAAAAATAGTCTTATTCAGTTAACCACAAAGGTATTTTTGTTCCATCCTATCATGTGGAACATTGCACTTAAAGGGATAGTAATGTATAAAAAAAAATATAAAAAAATGAAGTATTTAAAGTTACAGACAAAAGCGAATTTTCTGGCAAGAGATACAAGGCAGATTTTTTGTCTCATAATCTTTCCCAGATGTTGTCATTTATTAACTTGTACTAAAACAAATTTGGTTGACATTCTGTCCTTTTTAGCACATGTCTGGATTACATGGCCACCACTTGCCTTTTAAATAAAGGGATTTAGAACCCATCATGAAATCAGACATTAGTCTTCAGATTATTTCACTTTGTATGTGAAAGAACAGCAAAATGAATGAACAGCAACACTAATCATATACATAACCCTACCCATGGGCATCTTGTACTCTTTTAGTTTTAAATTAATACATTTTCTTTCCAATGAATAGTTTAAAATATCATTATCATTTAACTGTCTTACTAATACTTTAGAATTCATATTTTGCATTAAACTATTTAATCTACCTACCATCTACCAAGTTACTCATACAGTTACCCTACTACAATTAATATTTTATCTTAATACTTTTCTACAGTTGTCCTGATATTTGAATTAGTTGAATAATTATAATACTCTTTTCTGCACAATGTAAGAGGGATCTCCATATTCCAGTTCTACTATGTTAAAAAAGTATATAGAGTATCAAAAGCTCTTAGCATAATATCATTATCTAAGTTTTTTTTTACAAATGAAAACAGTTTCTTTACAAACACAAAATGGCTCCAAATCTAATGAGCAAGAACCAGTGTTTTACAGAGTGATTTTGTGTACAAGCCACCTAGCACATTTCCAAATTACTGGATATAGAACAACACACATGGCTGATTTGACAGGTGTCTGATAATGACATTTAAAATATTACCAAGATAGAAAAAATAGGCCATTGTCATACTAGATGATCTTGTTAGTGTATCTTGGAGTTGGATCAAGTTAATATGTTTAGATCATTTTCAAAAGATCTTCACTGGACATTATTACTTGACATTCTTGCTGCGTTAAACAGCAATGGATTAAATAACAATTACTTAAGTATGACCTGGTCCACAATGTTTGTAAATGTGCAAGAATTGTATACATCAATCACCATACTAAATCACCATCACGATCGTCACAACCACCACCATTAACCATTGAACACTATGGTATCACATGGGCACAAGTTAAGAAGATCACAAACTATATTCACCAGTTAAAAACATGATAGATATGGTGTACCACAACCACCACAACAAAATTCAAAATTTTTCAACATTTAATATATATTTTTTCCAGAATTACATGTGATGTTAAAAAATAAAGGCATATCATTATAAGTCTCTGTCATAGTTTAATGTTCAAAGGTTGGTAAAAAATGTTGTATTCAAAGTGAATGGATATGTGTGATCCCATCTCACACTGTGCAGATATAATGCTTAAACTCTAACTGCATTTACCTGTCTACATATAGGTAAATTCCTTTCTCAAGTACTCAATACATAAGTGACTCTAAATTATTTACTTACGTAATAATTCTACAATTGACTAGTTTATTCTTGCTTTCTTTGTGTTTTATGAGAGCTATATAGTGACTGTTGTCCTAGCTAAATGTTAATCTACAAATGAAATTGACATCTTCCAATTTAATATTACTTTGCAATATTTACATGCAAAAAGTCTGCCTACAAGTTCTTTGTTATTGTTATTACTTGTTATTATTTAACGTACATTTAAGAGCTGTATCTATAGTGATCTATCTCCATTATAATAAATAGAACTGTGCTTTTAAATAAATAAGTAATACAAGTCTGTTGAGACTTATTTGATAAATCTTACAACGTACAGTGCTTTTATACTGTGTTATTACACTCTGTGTGCAATGAGGTACATTAATAATGTTACAAACTTAAATAGTCAGTCCAAACAAAGTAATACAATCAAACCTTGTCAATAACAAGCTTGATTCAAGCAGCTTTGGCAGTGATACTGCAATTCATCCATGTGGTTTGAAGACATTTACACAACTACATGGCATTTATCACCACACAATTTAGCTCTTGAGAGAAATTGAATGATAAACATTATTTTGTAATGTTACACACATTTCAAAACAACTACCCTTTCAACAAATAAAATAAAATCAATTATTTTAACTTGTTTTATATTGCTGTTTCAACTCAAACCAAACCTTGATGGAAAATGTTTCAACAAGTTAAACGCTTGCTTTCCCAAACACATATCCGAAACAGCAGACTGAAGTTAAGTACTCAATTGTTCAAAATAGTAATGTAATACTTTTAAGTAGAATAAATTAGTATTTAATAAATATCAATAAATAATTAAACATACAAATAAATAGGAAAGTTTAACAGTGCTTCTAAGTCACCTTGTTTGAGTTGTATTGAAATAAATAATGAAAATTATTAGGTTCAAAGAACGCAATGTCATTTTAATAAGAATTTCAGAAAGTTCTACTTACAGAAAAAAACAATCTGTGGTGCAGATTCGCTCCTCATTCTAATGTTTTACAAAATATCTATGGCTACTTCAAGTATATTTACTGGAATGCAAATTGGAGGTGCTGAATGAGCACCTTTGGTCAAAGTCCAGCACTTACTTTCTAGTTTCTTGTTTACTCTATCTATCATTGATTTTTGTATACTACCTAATTTCTTACCAACACTGTTTTAAATGAACGTTTGGCAGTAACATGGTTTCATTAATTCACCAACACACTTTCCAAGTTTGAAAACCAAATATTGCACTTTAAAAATATAAATATTTATAAGCCTGTGGTGGCGTTTCTTGATCAATGCATGCAAAATGCATGTGCATTATTGCAGCACTAGCAAACTACATCCAAACTCCGAATCCACACTACTAACAAGACATCAAGTGTGGTGTTTTGGATATACAACAAATATTACAAAGTACAATCATGTAGCGTTTTTATTTGCACACATCAAACTGATCCCCCAAACTCCAGTGAATGAAAATTATGCCCACCAAGTAATACTAACTTGAAGGAACAGAATATACTTAGAATGTTATGAATTTCATGAAAGTAATCTGAATACAACTTTTAATTCCTAAATCATTTACTGGGGTTGATAATTAAATGAAGAGAAAGCACTTAGTTGCTGAGAGGTTAACTTCACATAGAGTCTTGAGTTTACAAAACAGTTATTAATGTCTTCACTTTCACATTCAAAGGAACCAATACATACAGTATCTCCAGTCGATTTCTCAGACCAAATCCACTTTTGTAAGTGATTACTTGACAAATTGAAAAATACACCTTTGGACATAGTGTGATTCAAAAATGATTTCATACTGATCTTAAAATAAACCACTAATGATACTGACAACAACTTACCCAACCAATTCTACTAAAGTGTGTTATTACGACATGGCACACATCACAAGTGTATCTTAAATTTGGTCATTTTAACCAGGGCACAGAAACATGCATTTTAAAAATAAAGACAGTTTTTAAAAAATATGTATATCATGATGCAAAAAGTGCACCCTGGAATAAAAATCAAAGGATCAAACCAAGCCATCATTCCATTCAATTCAGGGGGAAATCTGAATCAAATCTTTGGACGGATGGAATAAAGACATCTATTTGGTTCCAGCTTGGTTAAAAAATACTACAGATTTCATGGCTCTAACATTCAACATCAAACTGGATCCGTGTATAATACTGTCTCAGAAGAACACTCCTTAATATTTGTTATCGTACACAATGTAAGACTCAATAACTATACCAAACATTTTAACAGGACATAGATGTGTACAAATGACAATGCTATCAAAACCAGTCAAATTCAAAACAAAGTGTGAATACAATAAGAATAGGACATTATGTTTCCAGTCAACAACTAAAGGAAATTAATATCTGCATGAAATAATGGATGTGAACAATAGATTTGTACACTTTTTGTACGACATATCTGTCATCAATAAAATGGAATCAACCAATAATCAGGTCAGTATTGGAGCTAAAACTGAAAGAACAAATAAGGGTTGACTTCCTAACTATCACTCAACTGACCATCAGGAACATAGGTTCCATTAAACATCTTTATCGTTGGAGGAAAAATAAATTTACTGTTCATCAGCAATGATCATTGCAATTCGTGATTGGTTTCAATCAAACAATAAGTTACATTTACAGTTTATTCTGACTTAGTGTGTTTAGTGACGCTTTAACCCAATTACAAACCTTGTTCGTTTCAAAATAACAAGACAAAATTCAACTTTCACTCCATTTGGAATGCCTTTAACCTGTGTAAGTTGAATTAATGTAATTTGTGTGTGTAGATTCGTTGATACAACTAGCCTTCTCAACAACAGGTGGGCAGGCTTGTGACTATTGACCACATCATCTAAGTAGCAGCTCCCACCTAAGAGAAAATTAAATTCAATAAAACAATCCATTACTCATTCAAACAAATTATACAAATGCAAATGCAAGTTCAAGCATTATTCAAGCATTCAACAAATGTAATGGTTTGGATTATTTGTCACAATTGTTTATAATATCTTAATTTGTTAGGCATTAACATTCCCATGAAGTATGCAATAAACCAACAATGCTAAAACTGAACTATGCCGATGCACTGTAACAATTGCTTCAGATGGTGCCTCACCCTTGATGAAAAGACATAAACAAAGATTTGGTAAACTGTCCACCTAAATAATTATAAACTTTATAAGCCGTTAACTTGATCAACATTAACAATATTCAGAACAATTCCTGTTCTAAAAATTCTGCAATCTTCAGCCAAAATTTCTTTGAATCTATTTTATCACACACAATTGATAGGGTTAAGCTGTTTTCTTAAAAACAACAGAAAATTTGTTGTCCTTCATCGTTTCATGAAATTGTTAATTGGGTAGTTTGAATAGGTGTACCAAAGTCAATGGTGTACTTAAACTAAAAAGATAACAATTCTAAGAGTTGTCTACAAGTAGTTTTTTTGAAACAATTTAAAGTACACCAAATGATAAGTAAAGAAGCAAAGCTAGTCCCATTATATTAAAAAATACATGTATACCTGATCATGCTCTCCAAGGAGATTATGAACTTCTCAATTAACATGAAAAACATTTTAAGAGAAAAATTGTAACAGTTTTAATGCACACCTGCTTAAAACAAAACATTGTTTAAAACAACAAAGAGATGTGCAATAAAACTGTCTCCTCAAACTGTTGATTCCTTCAGTATGATCAACAAAATTCTTACATTTTAAAAACATGAAAAACATCGACTAAAAGATACTAAAAGACAGTGAAAAGCATCCAATAAAAACCCTCCACAAGTCATGCTTAGTAAAAGCCTTAAACATATCAGTTGCATTATTGCCCACACAATCACAGCATTGCCCATCAACCAAAATTGTGAAAAATAGCCCTTTAAACTATGAACATTCTAGACAGCATGAGGAAGGTACACCATCAAACACCATGAGCAAGACTTGGTTTGGAAAATCAATTATGACTGCCCATGCAGAAAGGAACTCTTTCATAGTTAACAAAGATAATCATTATTGAGGGTGGTTGATTCAAAATTATGAAATTCATAGCCATTAGACACAATTCAACTTTGAAGAGAATGACACAAGAACATGGGGTACATGAAGGAAGGTGACAAAACTTCAAAATTGTGCCATATTAATTGACTGATTAATTTCTTGTTTTATAATCTAGTTATCCTACCACACTGCACAAGCTGGTGAAATAAAACTGAATAGTATTGTAAACCATGCTGTAAACTCAACTCTAGCAAAAAGAACATATTTCTGTTTGAGATTTTTATATATTTTTGGATGACTCGTGACACAGCAAGCGGAAAGAGTAATCACTGGTTCACAGGTCATGTACATGTATAACTTCCAGGGTTTCAGTTGGTCATGCACTTACACCAAAATTTAACATGACGAACACATTTTTAACTGTGTACAAATTTGGCAAACTGGGTGTAGTTTCAAAAAATCTTCTTTAGAGCTTGGACAGTCACATTCAAAGGGAGAGAATCATAATACTGTTAAAAATGAACCACATGAAACAGTAAAATTGTTACTCACAAAACTGCCAACAGACATTTCCGTACAAATTTCAAATACGGTTGGCAAGAAATACCCACTAAACCACTGAGTTGCAAACTTACTGCATGTAATCAACCCTGGTTCTCATTAATGAACCTGGTTGCTTTAACACGGGTTGCTTTGCACGTCAAATGCAACTAGAGTGTCTCCAAGGACTATGATGTTTGGATATCCTTTTGTACAAGACCAGAATAAGGAAGAAAAATACATTGACTTAATACACTGATAACAAAACTTCTCTAAGCTACATGATCAATTTTCTTATTGTTGATAAAGTTGTCAAACTATTTAATCCCACAATACTGGCAAGCATAAGTCATGGTCAAGTTTTAATAGTCATATTATCCGAGTTCAAGCCATTCAGCCTAAATGATATTTCATCAATTATTATTAGTTAGTATCCCTGAATGGTATTGATTGTTAAATCTTACCTGTAGAGCTTGGTGATTCAGATAGAGCTAGTAAGGTTTATTGGCATCCTTCGGGCGTTTCAACTGGACCTTAAGACGCTTCATGCCAATCTGAAAACCATTCATAGTTTGGATGGCAGCCTGTGCGCTATTTGGGTTGTCAAAGCTCACAAATCCTGCAGAAATTTATGTTTTTACAATACTTCATTACAATACAACCATTTATTCTCACAATGATAACTTAAACTAGATATGTTTTTGTTGCATAACAAACACAAGGTTTCAGACATATCAAATTAAGCGATTAAGAAATGTATATCATGGTGATGTAATGCAGTATGTTAAATAACTTATTATTATATTACTGTACTATTAATATGCTTTAGAAAGCATCCTGATGTAAAATTTCAAGTTAAAAATGGAAACTGAACCTCTCTTGAGAGGGCACTGTAACAACAATAAGGTGTATTAATTTTGGTTTTTACCCATACACCGATGTGTGTTAGCACTGTATACTCAGTACTTACCCGAGTCCTGTGAAAAAATATCACATGCATGTTACAAACCCACGACCCTTGCAATTCTAGAGCAGTGTCTTACCAACTAGACTACCAAGGTTGCCCGGCAGCTAGAGGCAGTTTGAATCCTATGTTTTGGCAGCGGGTACCGCAACGATACAATTTAACATCTATTATAACAATAAGGTGCTTAGTTTGAGAAAGCTTAGAATTCACTGACAGTTTCATACGGAGGCCCCTTTTCAATGTTGCATTCAATTTTCTAGAGGCATCTTTATGGTGAATATTCCAGTTTGGACCAAAGGAAGAGTCAGATTGTGTCAATGTGAGCATGAAATGAGCTAAAATGTTGCAAAAAAGTACAGATTTATCTAATGCGGTTCAAAAGATACTGTATTATTAGGCCGTGTCCGAAACGACGACTTCGGCTACAGCTACGTCTAGACCAGCGCGTCTACCAGTGTTGAAGAATAGGCAGACGCGCGCGATCTAGCCGTAGCTGTAGCCGAAGTCGCCGTTTCGGACATGGCCTTAACCTCCCCCAGCCTAATATAGCGATACGATTGGCTGATGCTAACCTCCCCCCGTCCTAATATAGCATTACGATTGGCAGATGCTAACCTTCCCAGTCCTAATATAGCGATACGATTGGCTGATGCTAACCTCCCCCAGTCCTAATATAGCGATACGATTGGCCGATGCTAACCTCCCCCAGTCCTAATATAGCGATACGATTGGCTGATGCTAACCTCCCCCAGTCCTAATATAGCGTTACGATTGGCTGATGCTAACCTCCCCCAGTCCTAATATAGCGATACGATTGGCTGATGCTAACCTCCCCCAGTCCTAATATAGCGTTACGATTGGCTGATGCTAACCTCCCCCAGTCCTAATATAGCGATACGGTTGGCAGATGCTAACCTCCTCCAGTCCTAATATAACGATACGGTTGGCTGATGCTAACCTCCCCCAATCCTAATATATCGATACAATTGGCTGATGCTAACCTACCCCAGTCCTAATATAGCGATCTGATTGGCTGATGCTAACCCCCCCCCCAGTCCTAAAATAGTGATACGATTGGCCGATGCTAACCTTCCCCAGTCCTAAAAATATTTTTAAAAGACATAGGTACACAAATGTCTCATTTTGCTTGATCACATCCCAAGTTATCCTTGGCACATGTTTCAGTTCCTTTTAGATTATTTCAGTGTTATTGGGAACCATGGCATGTCTATCTCCTCACATGGTCATTTGAGCTAATATCAATCCCTTCAGAAGTGCTTCTTCTACAAGCAAACCGCGGCTTCAAGACCATTTGTCCCGCTTTTCATTTCGGAAATATGTGTATTTATTGCATATAAAATAACTGATCTCAAGCAAGTTTTCGGCAGATGGCTGAATCCCACCAAAAATCTGTACTACATGTATTGTTGTAAGTTCATCCTAAATGTAAAAAGGAGAGACACATTTTGAACTTTTGGTTAGTATTATGGTCTTGCTTTGTAGTTAACTTTACAACATACAGCCGTAAAATGCGCTACAACTGCTTTAAATAATTGAATGATCAACAGATAGACATACCATGGCCACAATGCCACAATGTCAGTGTTGAAAAATAGATATGCATGTAATATCCTGGCACACGCTTTCTGCAATTCACCAGTACATTAATTTGTAGCATTATATTTATTATAATACTACTTACCAAAGCATTTACTCTGATTGGTGCATCGGTCAACAAACACCTTGGAGCTTATTACATTGCCAAATGGCAGAAACATCTGCATTAGCTCTGCATCCCCAAACTCTTGAGGCAAGTGGTAGATAAATAGATTGCAGCCTTCAGGTCCAGCTAGAGAAAATCGAACTGGAGACATCACAGAATCTACAATCACCAAACAAAATAAACAAAAGTTACTTACTGGAGAAATCTGTTGAGGCAAAAACAAGAAAACCGTGCAAGAAAAAAGAGGAAAAGATAATAATTATTCCTATACTTTTGAACACAGAAAGTGAAGAAAAGAGAGGAATATCAAAACCAAAAAGAGGAAATCAGCTGAAAAGAGGAAGCCGGAAATAGTGACTACCTAAAAAGATAGCTTGATACTTCTAAAGATAAACATGTCAAAGACTCAAATTATAGATTAAGGTAAACTCATGTTTAACAACATCCATTGCCAACAAGACTGTACAGAATTGGTGAAGACATCGGCAATAGCTTTTGCTCTACTGACATTTCAATACCTTTTAGTATTATGTTCAATGGTCAAATAGGTTGATTAGTTTTCATTTGGTTTCAATCACATACATGAATACTTTGTGTATCACCTCACCCCCTCCCATAACAAACAACTAGGGATGAAAGATCACAGACAACTGTAACACTGCTTTATCTGACTCTACTCAAAACACAAAATGAGCTAACAATAACGAGGTTCACTACAAATACTTCATCAACAAAAATAGCACAAAATATACACATACTTTTCATGTTTGTTTTCTTCATAACTTTTTTATAGAAGATGTTAAATTTGCATCTGGCAATCTGGGATAAAGAATATTAATTTTGGTTTTAATGGGTAAAAACCAAAATTCATATAACTTGTTTACTTAAAAAAAAAAAAAAAATGGGAGTCTGTTTTGGTGTCATTCTATCTACACAGTGTTTAAGTACTGCAAGTATGTACAATATGTATGACCTGGGATTTTTAAGATGTCATTTCTACAAATATAAGACTTACATTTAGTTATACAAAAATAATGACGATATCAATGATTTTATGAAGGTGTCAAGTTTTAAGTAAATATGTCCAGAGAATATTCAATCAAAATAATCAGAAAATGCATAGTAGATAAAAAGAAAGAAGAGTAGAGGGCAAAAACAAAAAACAGTAACAATATGGTGTGTAGATTGTCCTTAAACACAAAACAAGCACCAAAGAACTATATTTGTTAGAAAAGACCATACACTTAAATATTTTTAAGCCTTTATTGTTATAAAGGCGTAACAAATATCTAATTTTCTGGTCTTCTCTAATCTATTATAACTGATGAAAAAGGGGTTCAACATGCACCTATTTGTTACATTACAATACAAAATAAAAAACATTGTTTGTGGTGATTATTGTAGGACATTCTTTTTTACTAACTATCAAACTTTAAAACTGTTTTAAAATTCCCTAGCTGAAGTAAATCAATTCAACATCTTTACAAGAAATTAGGTCAGATGTAAATCATATTACTGGTCACTCTAACATCAATTTAACATTTCTAGTTAATCGTTTCAAAATAAGTTTAAACGTAACAGCAACATGCAGTACTGTAGGTTTAAGCACATTGCATCCACTGATCTAGCATTCCATAGATTATTAACGAGACATACTGCCAGTTTCAGGTACGTTGTATAAATGTGAATCTTCCTGACGTTGCTCTTTAGTGATGACGGTGGCATACTCACCCTCCCTGGCCTGAGGGGTTTGCATGACTGCTGTTTGCTGAGCTGCTGTTGGGAATCCTTGAGGTAGTTGCCCATAGGCACCAGGATAAGTAGCTACAATCACATACAAAAAGGAAACCAAGTGTACTGTCAACACAATTAAATAAGTACATTATATTGTTAAAGGGTCAATAATAAATGCTTAACTATTTGTAAACAAAAATGTCCAATACCATAAATAAAAGTGAAAATCTATGAGTTTTGTATAAATGCTCACGATGCACTTTCATTATAATTGACAGCATATTAAAGACATCAAATTAAAAGCAAAGGTTTCACTTTTGGTAATCAATTTATTTAAGCATTTCATCACAGCTGATGAATTCACTCTTTCCCATCATGTCATAATTTTAGTCTAAACAGCTCTTCAAAGCGTTTTAAAGCCGTCGGTGAAGAAGGCACTAATAAAGGAGATAGAAATCATTATCTGTTTCTTGAATATTTTGAAAGTTTAATTCTTTGTCCACTTTACATTTAGAAAGAGACACTTTACTCTTGCTTTAACAAGTTAACGTTTGAATTTTTAACCAATGTGGATTTTTTTCACAAAACTTAAATGTTTTTGTTAAAATATTAAACACACTAAATAAGTTCTTGAACTCCACATTTTCATTTTATTTTTTAGAGTTGATATTGATTTAAAGAGCATGCATGCATGGCAACATTTTGTAACTAGGCTGAAATGTTTAACTTTGTTCGGCTTGATTTGTTAAAACCTCCACAATTCTAAAATTATTGAATTATTATTAATCCTCCAACTTCCACAAATTACACACTTGTTCAGTTTAGATATTAACTGCAGTGTAACATGACAATTAAATATTTAAGTGCAAGAGTGAAATAAAGATGTACATGTACAAGCAAATATTTGTTGTTGTCTTATCAAATCATGCACCAATCACATGCTGTTACATGCATAAGGTCAACAAACATGCTTTGTATTAACTAGAAAAGATGATGAGAAATTCATTCTTTAAACGACACAAAATAATAATAAAAAGCGATTTCTACTACATTTCCATTGGACAATTGCAAGTCAAATTGTTACTAGCTGTATTTTGTTTATTTTTCTTGCTGTTTATGTTATGTATCTTCAGCGTGTTTGTAATAATAATGAGGGGTGGTCTTAAATGTGAATAAATAATTTCCTCCGTGGAAAAAAAATATTGTTACTAGCTTAGACCCTGTTTAAGAAACGATGCAACCAATTGTCACATAATTAGCTGCAAGCCATAAGTATGAACTGAATTAGAAAGTTTAAAAATGATTGAAAACAAACTGAAGTCTCCTCACTTACAAGGGGATGAGGTTTTCAGATGGAAACTAAAAAGTACCCACATAAAATAGCTGCACCCACTGCACACCCCCTACCCAACCTACAACCGCCCCTAAAAAAAAAAACCAAAAGAGACAGAAAGTACAGAGTGTGCAGTCCTCTAAGTGAAGAGCCAGTTGGTGACAGCTTATTTATAACAGTAATATGCATGTGGTTTTTCACAGAACCTGGGTAAGTACTGAGCATACAGTGCTTACACACATAGGTGTTTAAGGGTACAAACCAAAATTAATATTCTTTATCTATAAAAACTATTTAAATGCCTATAGAAGAGGACTGAGTGCGTACAACACAAACAGGGAATACTGAGGACTTTCATCTTTGTTACTGCACTTAGTCACTTTCCATGTGAACAACTTACTGATTTATCAGTTCTTACACTGTGTTTGAATAATCAATGCCAATATGTTTCATACTAAGCACACTGTTATTCTTAATAAAGTAGTACAAAACCACATAATTGCTACATTTTGTCTTGAAAGTCAACCTAATCAGTATTTTAAAGATATCAACTTGTAGTGTTGTATACACTTTTCTTAATATGTGAATGTTTCATTACCAGCATACTGTTGCATTCCAGTGTAGGCCTGCTGCAATGGGTCAGTAGTAGCTGCAGCAGCAGCAGCAGCAGCAGCAGCAGCAGATGCTTGAGCTGAAAGCAAAGTTGATTAATACAAATATTATGCAATAATGAAGGTCAAAATGATAAGCTGGACAATTTATGTAGATTAACAAAATCAGTTAATCTACAATGTCATTTCTGAGTGGCTTAGTACTGCTACCACGTTAATCTACAATGTCATTTCTGATCGGCTTAGTACTGCTACCACGTTAATCTACAATGTCATTTCTGAGTGGCTTAGTACTGCTACCAGGTTAATCTACAATGTCATTTCTGAGTGGCTTAGTACTGCTACCACGTTAATCTACAATGTCATTTCTGAGCGGCCTAGTACTGCTACCACGTTAATCTACAATGTCATTTCTGAATGGCTTAGTACTGCTACCACGTTAATCTACAATGTCATTTCTGAATGGCTTAGTACTGCTACCACGTTAATCTACAATGTCATTTCTGAGTGGCTTAGTACTGCTACCGCGTTAATCTACAATGTCATTTCTGAGTGGCTTAGTACTGCTACCACGTTAATCTACAATGTCATTTTTGAGCGGCCTAGTACTTCTACCACGTTAATCTACAATGTCATTTCTGAGTGGCTTAGTACTGCTACCACGTTAATCTACAATGTCGTTTCTGAGCGGCTTAGTACTGCTACCACGTTAATCTACAATGTCATTTCTGAACGGCTTAGTACTGCTACCACGTTAATCTACAATGTCATTTCTGAGTGGCTTAGTACTGCTACCACGTTAATCTACAATGTCATTTCTGAGTGGCTTAGTACTGCTACCACGTTAATCTACAATGTCATTTCTGAGTGGCTTAGTACTGCTACCACGTTAATCTACAATGTCATTTCTGAGCGGCCTAGTACTGCTACCACGTTAATCTACAATGTCATTTCTGAATGGCTTAGTACTGCTACCACGTTAATCTACAATGTCATTTCTGAATGGCTTAGTACTGCTACCACGTTAATCTACAATGTCATTTCTGAGTGGCTTAGTACTGCTACCGCGTTAATCTACAATGTCATTTCTGAGTGGCTTAGTACTGCTACCACGTTAATCTACAATGTCATTTCTGAGTGGCTTAGTACTGCTACCACGTTAATCTACAATGTCATTTCTGAGTGGCTTAGTACTGCTACCACGTTAATCTACAATGTCATTTCTGAGTGGCTTAGTACTGCTACCACGTTAATCTACAATGTCATTTCTGAGTGGCTTAGTACTGCTACCAGGTTAATCTACAATGTCATTTCTGAGTGGCTTAGTACTGCTACCACGTTAATCTACAATGTCATTTCTGAGTGGCTTAGTACTGCTACCACGTTAATCTACAATGTCATTTCTGAGCGGCCTAGTACTGCTACCACGTTAATCTACAATGTCATTTCTGAATGGCTTAGTACTGCTACCACGTTAATCTACAATGTCATTTCTGAATGGCTTAGTACTGCTACCACGTTAATCTACAATGTCATTTCTGAGTGGCTTAGTACTGCTACCGCGTTAATCTACAATGTCATTTCTGAGTGGCTTAGTACTGCTACCACGTTAATCTACAATGTCATTTTTGAGCGGCCTAGTACTTCTACCACGTTAATCTACAATGTCATTTCTGAGTGGCTTAGTACTGCTACCACGTTAATCTACAATGTCGTTTCTGAGCGGCTTAGTACTGCTACCACGTTAATCTACAATGTCATTTCTGAACGGCTTAGTACTGCTACCACGTTAATCTACAATGTCATTTCTGAGTGGCTTAGTACTGCTACCACGTTAATCTACAATGTCATTTCTGAGTGGCTTAGTACTGCTACCACGTTAATCTACAATGTCATTTCTGAGTGGCTTAGTACTGCTACCACGTTAATCTACAATGTCATTTCTGAGTGGCTTAGTACTGCTACCACGTTAATCTACAATGTCATTTCTGAGCGGCCTAGTACTGCTACCACGTTAATCTACAATGTCATTTCTGAGTGGCTTAGTACTGCTACCACGTTAATCTACAATGTCATTTCTGATCGGCTTAGTACTGCTACCACGTTAATCTACAATGTCATTTCTGAGTGGCTTAGTACTGCTACCAGGTTAATCTACAATGTCATTTCTGAGTGGCTTAGTACTGCTACCACGTTAATCTACAATGTCATTTCTGAGTGGCTTAGTACTGCTACCACGTTAATCTACAATGTCATTTCTGAGCGGCCTAGTACTGCTACCACGTTAATCTACAATGTCATTTCTGAATGGCTTAGTACTGCTACCACGTTAATCTACAATGTCATTTCTGAATGGCTTAGTACTGCTACCACGTTAATCTACAATGTCATTTCTGAGTGGCTTAGTACTGCTACCGCGTTAATCTACAATGTCATTTCTGAGTGGCTTAGTACTGCTACCACGTTAATCTACAATGTCATTTTTGAGCGGCCTAGTACTTCTACCACGTTAATCTACAATGTCATTTCTGAGTGGCTTAGTACTGCTACCACGTTAATCTACAATGTCGTTTCTGAGCGGCTTAGTACTGCTACCACGTTAATCTACAATGTCATTTCTGAACGGCTTAGTACTGCTACCACGTTAATCTACAATGTCATTTCTGAGTGGCTTAGTACTGCTACCACGTTAATCTACAATGTCATTTCTGAGTGGCTTAGTACTGCTACCACGTTAATCTACAATGTCATTTCTGAGTGGCTTAGTACTGCTACCACGTTAATCTACAATGTCATTTCTGAGTGGCTTAGTACTGCTACCACGTTAATCTACAATGTCATTTCTGAGCGGCCTAGTACTGCTACCACGTTAATCTACAATGTCATTTCTGAATGGCTTAGTACTGCTACCACGTTAATCTACAATGTCATTTCTGAATGGCTTAGTACTGCTACCACGTTAATCTACAATGTCATTTCTGAGTGGCTTAGTACTGCTACCGCGTTAATCTACAATGTCATTTCTGAGTGGCTTAGTACTGCTACCACGTTAATCTACAATGTCATTTCTGAGTGGCTTAGTACTGCTACCACGTTAATCTACAATGTCATTTCTGAGTGGCTTAGTACTGCTACCACGTTAATCTACAATGTCATTTCTGAGTGGCTTAGTACTGCTACCACGTTAATCTACAATGTCATTTCTGAGTGGCTTAGTACTGCTACCAGGTTAATCTACAATGTCATTTCTGAGTGGCTTAGTACTGCTACCACGTTAATCTACAATGTCATTTCTGAGTGGCTTAGTACTGCTACCACGTTAATCTACAATGTCATTTCTGAGCGGCCTAGTACTGCTACCACGTTAATCTACAATGTCATTTCTGAATGGCTTAGTACTGCTACCACGTTAATCTACAATGTCATTTCTGAATGGCTTAGTACTGCTACCACGTTAATCTACAATGTCATTTCTGAGTGGCTTAGTACTGCTACCGCGTTAATCTACAATGTCATTTCTGAGTGGCTTAGTACTGCTACCACGTTAATCTACAATGTCATTTTTGAGCGGCCTAGTACTTCTACCACGTTAATCTACAATGTCATTTCTGAGTGGCTTAGTACTGCTACCACGTTAATCTACAATGTCGTTTCTGAGCGGCTTAGTACTGCTACCACGTTAATCTACAATGTCATTTCTGAACGGCTTAGTACTGCTACCACGTTAATCTACAATGTCATTTCTGAGTGGCTTAGTACTGCTACCACGTTAATCTACAATGTCATTTCTGAGTGGCTTAGTACTGCTACCACGTTAATCTACAATGTCATTTCTGAGTGGCTTAGTACTGCTACCACGTTAATCTACAATGTCATTTCTGAGTGGCTTAGTACTGCTACCACGTTAATCTACAATGTCATTTCTGAGCGGCCTAGTACTGCTACCACGTTAATCTACAATGTCATTTCTGAATGGCTTAGTACTGCTACCACGTTAATCTACAATGTCATTTCTGAATGGCTTAGTACTGCTACCACGTTAATCTACAATGTCATTTCTGAGTGGCTTAGTACTGCTACCACGTTAATTTACAATGTCATTTCTGAGCGGCTTAGTACTGCTACCACGTTAATCTACAATGTCATTTCTGAGTGGCTTAGTACTGCTACCACGTTAATCTACAATGTCATTTCTGAACGGCTTAGTACTGCTACCACGTTAATCTACAATGTCATTTCTGAGTGGCTTAGTACTGCTACCACGTTAATCTACAATGTCATTTCTGAGTGGCTTAGTACTGCTACCACGTCAATCTACAATGTCATTTCTGAGTGGCTTAGTAGTGCTACCACGTTAATCTACAATGTCATTTCTGAGTGGCTTAGTAGTGCTACCACGTTAATCTACAATGTCATTTCTGAGCGGCCTAGTACTGCTACTACGTTAATCTACAATGTCATTTCTGAGTGGCTTAGTACTGCTACCACGTTAATCTACAATGTCATTTCTGAGTGGCTTAGTACTGCTACCATGTTAATCTACAATGTCATTTCTGAGTGGCTTAGTACTGCTACCACGTTAATCTACAATGTCATTTCTGAGTGGCTTAGTACTGCTACCACGTTAATCTACAATGTCATTTCTGAGTGGCTTAGTACTGCTACCACGTTAATCTACAATGTCATTTCTGAGTGGCTTAGTACTGCTACCACGTTAATCTACAATGTCATTTCTGAGTGGCTTAGTACTGCTACCACGTTAATCTACAATGTCATTTCTGAGTGGCTTAGTACTGCTACCACGTTAATCTACAATGTCATTTCTGAGCGGCCTAGTACTGCTACCGCGTTAATCTACAATGTCATTTCTGAGTGGCTTAGTACTGCTACCACGTTAATCTACAATGTCATTTCTGAGTGGCCTAGTACTGCTACCACGTTAATCTACAATGTCATTTCTGAGTGGCTTAGTACTGCTACCACGTTAATCTACAATGTCATTTCTGAGTGGCTTAGTACTGCTACCACGTTAATCTACAATGTCATTTCTGAGTGGCTTAGTACTGCTACCACGTTAATCTACAATGTCATTTCTGAGTGGCTTAGTACTGCTACCACGTTAATCTACAATGTCATTTCTGAGTGGCTTAGTACTGCTACCACGTTAATCTACAATGTCATTTCTGAGCGGCCTAGTACTGCTACCGCGTTAATCTACAATGTCATTTCTGAGTGGCTTAGTACTGCTACCACGTTAATCTACAATGTCATTTCTGAGCGGCCTAGTACTTCTACCACGTTAAATTCATGCCTGTTTTGACAATGAGAACAGTTCAATGTCAGGTCAGTCAACTTGTGTGAGATGTATGTTTATTTTGGCAAGTTTGTCATTGCATGAAAATGCATGGTTTATTATGTAGTCCATTGTATGGTTTGATTAATGAATGAAGCATGACCTACAATCTGGAGATCAAATGACGAGGATCTACATGGCTGTAACATAAGAAAAGATAACTAAAACAATGAACTAGACCAGGAGTTTCTCTCTATCTTTGTTCAGATCAAATCCAGACACTATAATGCTCCTTGATCACTCTCTTTCAGACTGGAAATGCTATCAATGCAGTTGAGGCATTGATTGTTGTTGGTTGTGGTGATTGTGGGTCCATAAAAATAGATTACAAAATTTGTTCACAACATTGTTACAACACAAATGCCCTGCTGCGATTAATCTCATAATTCTTAAATTATTGCTTGGACAACTTCTTTTGTTTTAGCATTTAAGGCCTTAACATTTCCAAAAACCAAGTTTGGAGTGTACTTGTACGCCAAATCTTTTTTGGAGTTATTTGCTTGAGCCATAATGACCTTAATATTTAACTGAGGGGGTCAAAAAACATTAGGCTCCTGGGGGATCCCTAGACCAATCCACAAACCATATTTGGAGATGATATCCCAAGTCCTTTTCTCTTCGGACAACATTTCCTTTAGCCATAATGACATCTAACTGACAGGGTCCAAAAACAATAGGCTCCAGGGGGAGTAGACAATCTACAAACCTAGTTTGGAGTTGATATCCCATGTCCTTTTGGAGGTTTCTATTCGGACATTTCCTTGTTTCAGCCATAATGGCATCTAACTGACAGGGTCCAAAAACAATAGGCTCCTGGGGGGAGTAGACAATCCACAAACCTAGTTTGGAGTTGATATCCTAAGTCCTTTTGAGTTATCACTGGGACAATGATTACGCACACACACAAGCTTGTATACGCCTGCAACTGTGAACCTCCTATTGTCCCTCTTTTGTTTCTACTCAACTTTTATTCAACAGCTCTGATTGGTTTTGTACACATTTTCCAACTGTGGACCTTACCCGAACAGTGGACTCTGTTGTCCTCTTTTGTTAATGGTCCCCTGTTTAAATGTGTGTACCTACACTATACTCACAAACACAGAAGAACAAGGCAAACTCGCCAGTGGGGCATAAAGGCCATACAAACAGAAACTGGATAAACCCATGTTAAAAAATGTCCAAGGATGCTTCCTGCAGACACCATCCATTGTGTATGGGAGATCGATGGGCAGCCAGCCTGCCACCATTGTGTCCTGCATGAGAGTTAAGTACAAGATTACAGCATGCCAAGGCATTACCGACTGAGGCTTACTGCCAAGTTTTGGTTGATTCACAGTGAATAAAGGCCAAAAAGATAACAAAAAATACCAGAACATTTTGTGAGAATGTTTGTCTTTCCTCTTTAACTAAAATGAACGTTGAAACTCAATGGACAATACATGTGATTTGAAATACTAGCAATCATAGACGCCTGGTTCTGATTCCCTTACAGCACTTCGTTCCTGACTTTATCCCTCCAGCTCCTGTCAAGAGTCATCCTCATCATGCAAGTCTGCTGTTCAGTCAAGCCTCTTGCTTTTCATACATGTAATAAGGCTACACACCTCTGAGCCATAGGGAGTAGAATCGACTCAAAAGATGCAGGGAGTAATGCTCATTTGAGTTTATAAGCATCAGATACTTCCAGACCTTCTTAAGGTTTTGGCAGACCCCTAAGCCTGTGCTTTTCTCACTTGGATTTCTCTGTCTGTCCAGCTGATGTAGGAGCCAATGTTCTTGAAGTACTTTTTTAAACCAAAGATACTTGAACTCAATTTGTACAGCCAGGGTAGCACGATCCTTGGTGTTGATTTTCACATCCCCAATTGTTGATGTTGAAGCAAATGACTTCCATCTTGGCAATAAGCTGCAGGCCAATCTTCTTACACTCACTTTCATCGCTGAGTAGCAGAGTTTGTGCCTTTGCCACCCAATACAAACTCAGTCTCCACCACAGTAGTTACCCATCTGCTTTGTACTGAATGTGGTTGTAGATGCCTACATAGAGGCCTGTGTGTACTGTGTTGTACATTCTACCTCCATGGTTGTACATGCAGCCACATGTGACTCATTTGTTATTCATGTCGGCTTCAAGCCTTTGCACACTGTATCTGCGGTCAATGCTTTCAGCATAAAGCCTCATTTTTTAGAGCCGGTTCGGTCCCAGGACAGGCTCCACAGGGTCATTTATAATTGGGACTCGGTCTTTTGAAATTGAAACCGACAAAAGCGGGTACCCGGTTCCACAGAAGAGTGGACCCCCGGGTCCGGTTCTTAATTTGGGACCGGGTAGAACCGAAGGAACCGCCCAATTCGGTGGACCGCGTCTGCATGCCCGTTGGGACACAGTGGCATGATATTTTGACCATTCCCTTGGGAACGTTCCAACGGGAACGATCTGACTGGACGTCCAATTGGGAACATTCGTACATTGCTAATTTGTGCCCAATTGCGGGCATATGATTGTGCTCCATTGCCGGAGTTGCGTTGACTCAGTCAAGGAGTAAACAAACAACAACAAAAGGTAGGTTCATAAATAAATGTTTTAAGCCAGTCTGAAACAATTCGATTACTTTTAAATATGTTGTCAATTTTGTTAGAATAATAAAGTCTATAATGTTCCGTTACGTGACTCACGCTCCCCGCAATTTCCTCAAATCCAGTCTACCTTAATACATATTAACGTTATTTCATAGTACAATATATAGGATAGGAGGATAATCATATTTTACATAATTTCCACACTTCATAGATGTAGTGTAATTTTAAACTGCACTTAAGTGGTGACCAATGACTGAGATTGTTTTAAATTTGTTTATAAGCCTAGATAATCATGTATTTTAAGTCTGGGTAATCAGATATTAGTAGTTCTGGCAAATCGTACCCTTCCATCCTTCCGATCGTCGTACACACTTGGCGATACGTCGAAACACTTGCGTCGCCGAACCCAGTTTACACTACCCTTCAAATCAAAATAAACCTCATGTTTTGCATCCAACTACAAACTTAAATGCCTATCCCTCTTCAAAAAGATTGTTGGGTATTCATAGTGTTAACTTTATCAAAGGGAAAACATCACTTACTGGAATTCACCAGCGACGTACGGGATCGAGACGCCATTTTGTAAGAAATTAGCTGTTCGCATACAGGCAGAGTTCCCAATGGGTAAAACCGGGCAACCGTCCCAATGGGAATGCATAGATTTCTTGCCTGGGAACATGCAGGAACAGCGCCCGCGGTGGAACGTCCAAACAGGGATATGCCCGCAATCCAGCGGGGACAAAGAGTATGCCCGGCGGGACGGTGATGTGTTCTCATTTGGACGTTCCAAGCGATCCGATTTTTGAGACGCTCCCTTAATGCTGGGATTCATTATCAGCCGATTGTAGAGCGTGGCCACTACAGAACTGAGGCTGATTCCTCTGTAATCACAAAAACCTTTAGTGAGATTGCCCGACTTTGGGATAGAAATAATGTTGAGCCCTGTCCAATGACTGAAAAGAGTGTTGGAGACAAAGGAGACATCCTTGTCGAATTCCGACTGGTTACAACCTGTCTGTCATCTGGCCTTTCTACCGGAGCTAGCCATTTGAGTGGATGTAGAGATCTTGGAGTAATCGCATGTAGAGATCTTGAAGTAATCACATCACCTCTTCCATACCCAGAAACCTCAATTTCGCTAACAGAAGGTGCGGTTGACTGAATCAAATGCGTTTTATACAGCGAATGAAGAGTGGGCCAAATTTCATGGCTCTGCTTACCGCCAAATTCTGCGCTTCTGATCACCATTCTCTGCTTGCAGGGCAAGCACTGAATTTCTGCCCTAGCTACAATGTATGTTAAAGCTAAGAATGTCTGGTAATGTGGAGCAGCCCTAATACTTCACAGAGGCATTGAAGGCATTGCCTTGGTGCCCTTGAAATGCTACAGTAGAACTTTACAATTTCCTCAATTTCCTTTACCAAGGAGTAAATGCCTTCCTGGTTTGAGTGAGCCTCCCTACAATCCCAGTCATCTAAAACTCTTTGATCTCAGCCCTTTGACTGTATGAGGCACAATAGCTGTACCATAGCGGCTACATCAGAAAAATAATGCATCAAATGTCTATATGATAACTTTAACTCCAATTTAAATATTTAAAGAAAAAACACCACAAATCCTGAACCACGACTTTTATAAAATGTTCAAAACTTTTCTCGATCAATCAAAATTGGATTGAAAGTCAGCCTTGAATTCAACAGAAACTTATATTACCACAACATGAACACAAAACTTGAACAATGGCACTATGAAGACGCTATCAGGATTGCATGTATACTGTAGATTAAATCACTTGAAACAATAATTCAAGAAATAACATGCATACATGTACACTGCTCCTGAACAATATCAGGGATTTTCACAATCCGCATGACATTGAAAAGGTTTTGACTAATCAAAACATGTCATATGGAATGTACATGTATAAGGTCGAAATCAGTGCTTGAAGTGAAAAACAATCCGCCATGAAATCTTCATGAACTACACTAATTGTCTTATTTTATCTGTTAATTTCTTGTGCAATTTTGCCTCTTTTTAGTTTGGACCATTACCATTTTTTAAATGATGTTTTTTATAAATTTTAATGTCTTTTTTATAAATGTTATTGTTTTCTTTGGTATGCAACTATCTCTTGTGCACTTTTTTACATTTTAACATTTTTTCTTTTGATGTACAATTGGAATTTAAATTTCATGTATTTTTATACTTGATGAATAAAACAATTAAATTCAATTCAATTTAATATTATATTTATATATTTAATTTATATTTATGCTGGGGATAAAATAAACCTGTTTGGGTTTTGTTTCCATAAAGCAAGCTAAATGAAAACATAACAGCGCACTTTTGCTTCACAGAAATGTATGCCTTGATCATTAAGGCTTATTTGTTCATATACATTGCATGTTATATAACACCCAAGCAGATCCTTGCCATTTGATTGGAGGATTGTCCGTCACGTGATAGCAAATAAAAGTACCATTGCACGCTGAGTCACTCGCCGTGCTTTTTCGTTCCATCCGAAAAGTACCATTGCACGCTGCCAGCGTGCAATGGTACTTTTCGGATGGAACGAAAAAGCTGAGTAAAAACATCACTGCGTGCGCGTTGTCTTCGGTAACGCAGCAAGGCATATTAGTAAAATTACTAGCATTCGTCGTATACAATTAAAAATTGGAGGCCTACGCTTTGTTTGTTTTGAAAGTTGAATCAAAATGACAAAGATCTACTTGGATGTTATATAAAACAAATAATGAATGTTTTTCATTCGTGCAATGGTGCGAATATGTTCATTCGTTGAAAGCTGGAATGTTCCATTCAACTCGGCTCCGCCTCGTTGAATAGATTCCATCTTTCAATTCATGAACATATTTGCACCATTGCACTCATAAACATTCATTATGTGTATACTATTCAGCTTCCATCTTCTCTATATGGCACTCTCCTGTTGACCCTCCTTTGGTTTTCCTTTTTTTGCAACAGCACCCATTGGTTTTCTTCTTTGAATGTGTGTTGCTACTCACAGGATCACAGGGCCGGGATCAGAGGCAGCTGTACGAGCATGTGGGACGTAGAGAGAAGGGGGCACACAGCGTTAAGTGGGACGGGGGTCCGGCACAGGGACAAATTGAATTAATGAAACAGGGTACAAATGGGACAGGGAAAAAAACATTAGCGGAACCCGTGCAAAACTGGAAAACATTGATGGGACCAACAAAGAATAAGCACTAGATTGAGTAGAAGGATGAGGAACAAGAAAATGACTTATAAATGATAGGGGACAGAAAATGTTAAACTGAATGGGAAATCAATTTTTGGACAGGGTTAATAGACCTTATCGCAAATACCAATGCGCAAGCGCAGACTGTTGAATGAGGTGCATTGTGGGATATATATGGATCAAATTTGGATACCAGCTAGACCACAATGCACCTAATTCCAAGCTTTACGCGCGCGCCCCGGTATTTGCGAAAAGGTCTATGGACACAGTGGTACCTGGTACATGGGAGGGAACTGCACTTTTCTCTCTACGGAGGGACAATGGCATTAATTGTTATTTAAAAACCTTGTGGCACCCACACCTCTTTGTTACCCCCTCGAAGCAAATTATTACAAAGTGAATAAACATGCCTAAAAAGTTTACGCAAACACATTTAGTGGGGCCCGCAGTACAGCAATTTGCACAAATCAAGAACATTGCAAAAATGCATACAAGGGCACAAAAGGGGGATAATGAACGGGACGGGAATAAATGAAATCCCAATGAAAATTCATATAATCTCATCATGAAGAAGTTCACAGCTTTCTGTATTGTATGGCGTCAACCATGTCAACTTTGCACATACATTGTACATGTTTTTTAATTTCCAAGTTGCAAAGTGAGATGACTTTGATTTTATATTATTTTTTACCCACCCATGTGCACAAAAATGTACAGTATACTTTCAATAAAAATATCAGCATAAATCATGTTAGTATCACTAAACTAGACATGATTGCATTTGTGCACAAATGCAGAGCTCTTTTATTAATAACATTTCAAAATTTCTCAACTGAATTTGAAATTCTCTTGGCATCAAAGCAGTTACGACCAATCCAGCCTATTTAAAAAATTAACTTGGATTATACCATGTTCAGACAGCAATTTATGACTTATAGGTGCAAAAATTCAAAAAAAAATCATAAAAAATCATGTGATGACGTCATCATGACGTCATTGCACAATTCACAAGAACTTGCCAATATCTAACAATCTACTAAGTTTCAACACGATCGCATTATTACTTCGGGAGATATACAATTTCAAAAAGTGCACCTTTAATGCCATGTCACGTGACCTCTGGTGACGTCAACGATCTGAAACTTCACACATATGACGGCTGCCTGACGATCAACATGTGTGTTAAATTTTGAAGTGATTACAAAAACTTCACCACACATTTCTTCAAAAATTCAATTTTGAAGAGTTTTCAACCTGCCGCTAGAGGGTGCTGTTGCAATTTGTGACGTCATCGTTATTTTTTTTAAACTTCATAACTTTTGCCACTTTTCAATTACAGGGCACTTCCGGTTTCGACCAGAAGTAGAGGTCATGTGAGGTCTCGCCCACAAAATAAAATAAAGACCTAATTTATTCCAACCCAATCCCACAAACAAAAACCTATGGTCTTTTGTTGGTGATTCGATATAGATTTTCAAATGTTTTAAATTTAAGATGGCGTCACGTGACAGGTGATGACATTACATGACATCCTTGCTTTAGGATCATCATAGGACCAATACCTTCATCCCTGAAAGTTTCATTGCAATTGCTCTTTAGGAACCATGCAAAAAAACGCGAGTACTGAAACACACAAATAAAATAAATAATTAAAAAAACTTAAACAAAAACGAGAGCTGTTTCGTAAAAAAATAATAAACTAGTAGCTGTTTCGTCAATGAGATTTTCAATATTCGCAACTGAGTTTGAAATTTGTTGTGTTTTCAAAGCAATTTGCTCAATCTGGCATAAATAAAACTATAATTTGGATTATACCATGTTCAGATAGCAATTTATGACTAAGAGGTGCAAAAATTATGTGATGACGTCATTATGATGTCATTTTATAATTCACGAGAACTTGCCAATATCTAACAACCCATCAAGTTTCAACATGCTCGCATAATTACTTCGCGAGTTATATTAGGACAAAAAGTGCACCTTTTAGGCTGCGTCACGTGACCCCCCATGACGTCATTGATCTGAAACTTCACACATATGATGCCTGCCTGACAGTCACTGTGTGTGTAAATTTTGAAGTTATTACACAAAACATCACCACACACATCGTTTAAAAGTCCATTTTGAAGAGTTTTCAACCTGCCGCTAGAGGGCGCTGTTGCGCATTGTGAGGTCATTGATATTTTTTTGAACTGCCTACCCTTGCCAGACACTAAAATCGTTGAAAGCAACTTTACAACTTTTGCCACTTTTGAATTAGAGGGCACTTCAGGTTTCGCCTGGAAGTAGAGGTCATGTGAGGTCACGCACACAAAATAAAATAAAGACCTAATTTATTCCAACCCAATGCCACATACAAAAACCTACGGTCTTTTGTTGCTGATTTGATATAGATTTTCAAATGTTTTAAATTTAAAAATTTAAGATGGCGTCACGTGACAGGTGATGATGTCATAGTGACATCCTTGCTTTAGGATCATTATAGGACCAATACCTTTCATCATTGAAAGTTTGGTTGCAATTGCTCTTTAGGAACCATGCAAAAAATCATTAAAAAATCTTTAACAAAAACAAGAGCTGTTTCGCTGCGCTGCGCTACGAAACAGCTAAAAAAACTTTAACAAAAACAAACGAAACAGCTAATTAATTAAATAAAATGAAAGCAAAATTATTGTCTTGAATGTTGTTCTGACAGAAAAGTCATGGTTAATAAAACTAGACTCTTTGAACCAAAACAATTCACAGCAACATTTCCTTTGGGTATAAAAAAACATGGAGATATTGACGATCAAGCAACACATTATAACAAGTGTTGTGATTGTGATTCTACAGGTTTGTGTTGGCAAGGAATTATGAAAAAAAAAAAAAAATGTATGTGGAACAAATATGATTAGAACATACATATGTATTCATTATTTTAAGCTGAATGAGTGTTAGTGTTAAAGGAAAAACTGTAATAAAACGTACTCAAGTTGGTTGATCCGCGGAAGAGTTGCATTCCTGCGTTATTTGGTCAGAATTTTGCGGCACTTTCGAGTGAATTCTTTCAAATCCAAACAATAAAAAATATATATTTCTCAAAATTTATATTTTGGAACGCATATTTGTACATCCATATTCTTGTTTGATTTTCATCAAAGTATGGACAAATGGTACTAGTTGGCAGCTCTGATTATCCAATGACAACTTTGTCTTAAGTTGGGAATAAGACATAAGGTTAGTGTTGCCAATGACATAACAAAACAAGAACATGAATCAAAACCCATTTCCAGAATGAAAACATCAATTACAACCATAACATCACACATGTAGTGCTGCATTAATACAACATCCTCCACCATTTGATATGAACACTGCTTCACAGTCATTAAGAATATACAAAGTACAAACTAGTGATGCCCAAAATACAAAAACACATGAAAACATTCAAGTCGGTGCACATGCCAACCTGTCATTCAAATGCAATGACCTGAACATGTCACTAGCAGACAATTACCAAGACAGCTTAACCCATCAACCAACACCTGATATCAAGCACCACATCACTAGCAATCACTACATTCTAAAACCAGAATAACACTATAACAGTATTGTAGTTAACAATTTTAAAGCAGATATTACTAGGAATTCACCATTTCACTTGAACAAAACATGACTGTGTGTTTGCTCCAAATTTGTTTATCTGGAAAACTCGTTGTACATGATGCAGCATGTATAACTCTACGAGGCATGCACCTTTCACACAAATTGTGCATGTGAAGGGCAAGTAGTTAAATATGAGAGCAGGAAAAATATCCTCAGAAAATGTTAAAGTAGCATTTTGCAAACAATAGTTGTAGCTGTATTGAGATGTGCATGTAGGTAGAGTAGCTGTTATTCTTACCATACTCTCCTGTGTATTGATGTATACCATTAGTGTAGACAGCTTCACTATTCTGACCATTAGCTGGTAGAGCCATGGTATATGTTGGCATGGTGGGTGATGGCAGGGATGGAGTTGTGCAATTCACAGTAGCTTGTCCTGCACCTGGAGCAGCAACTATCCAATCAAAAACATCAAATAAACTACTAGAAAATACTCTTCACAAAAGTAGTCTCCCATAAATAATAAATAATAATAAATGCATTTATATAGCGCTTAATACAAGGTTTCTAAGCGCTGAACAGGAAGTCACAATCATCTTGACATCTCGTTTCAAACTTCTATGTACACGATGTAACTGAGTATCAGAAGTGATAAATGCTGTACGGTGTTGAGTAAAGTTAAACAAATAAGTTACATCATTCTTGTCATTAAAAAAAACCCAGATGTTTGGTTCAGACATGTACAAATCAGCAGAGTTGGTGAAATGTAATGACAAGATTTGTTTAACCTGTCTTTGTAGGAAACATTGATATACAAGAAGGTAATTTTAGTTCCAATGATTTAAACTTTTGATTAAAGCCTAACAAAACCAATGACACAATATCTTTTCATGAAGCTTATCCAGACATTGAGGTGGGCGTGTGCTAAATTTAAACTTTTTTGGAACTTGCTACAGGTTTCCAGCAGAAAAGCTTGTCACACAAGAGGGCGCTCTTGAAGATAATTACTTTTTAAATTGGAAGGCCTAGGGGCTATACAGGGACCAAATTGTGGATTGATTTCAAATCTTTAAAAAGGTGTTCAAGCAAAGCTCGGAGCACTTAAAAGATCAATGATAACAATGTATACCTTTCAACATAATGTTGGTAGCAAATTACTTAATATTGGCTATATCTTACATGCAAAGTCACTAGCAGTTGGAGTCATAGCAGTGGTTCCAGCAGTGAATCCATTAGCAGCAGCAATATTAGCATTCATTTGTTGAACTTGGGCTGCAGACAATGCAGCAGACATTGGGTTCATGTAGGCAGTAGCAGCCATAGTCTGTCCACATGCCATCAGAGCAGCCTGCTGTTGCATAAACTACAACAAAAATACAATATTTCAAATTATTATACAAAGTGAAATTAAAAGATCATACACAATTGAGTGGCATTTGATTTCAGACCATCATTACCAACTTAAGAGGACAAAATAAAAGTGCAAATAAAACTTGTTGAATAATATACAATAAATTCATCACCATAAATACACCATTTCAATTTTAAACTAACAAGTGTATAACATTCACAATTACTATTTATATCAGGCTTCCAGAGGCAAAAAATATATCAGCGTATTGAATGCTTTTGTAAAAAGTACCCGGATGACAGCAATATTGTGTCAGTAAAAGTTCCCAGAGACAGCAATATTGCTTCAACATTGCTCCATCCGGGCATTTTAACAAGTTTCGCTGGTTCCCATACAGTCAAGAACCAGTTGTTAACCAGTGAACGCAGCTGCAGATAATAATCATCAACAATGGCTCCTTCTACTAGCGGCGCAAAATTCGCTTCAGTTTCCGAAGAGGATTTTGAAGAACTTACTTTTGAAGAACAAAGACGAAGAAAACACCTTGAATGCTACAAAAAAAGCAGTACATATTCTGAGAGCTTTTCTGATGGGAAAAAAATATGCCAACAAGTAGATAAGCTTACGCTTGCGAGTGTTTTCTCAAAATTTTATCTGGAAGTCAGAAAAACAGACGGCGAGCACTACAAAACAGCGTCATTGAACAGCATTCGAGCAGGAATTAATCATAATAAAATTCAATTTGAAAATCTGGAATCAGGTGAGCCAAAATAGTGTTGCGTTTTGATCAAGTCCTCAGCCTGATATAAATAATAATAATAATATTGGATGGCTTTTTTTCGGGGGATACAAGAATATATTGCACACGCTATGACTATATTGCACTCGTCTTCGACTCGTGCAATATTGTCTTAGCCCGTGCAATAATTATATTCTTGTATCCCCTTCAAAGCCATCCAATATTATATAAATAAATGTATGGGTTTTACTTGTCACAACATACTTCAGTTTACACAATGCATAGAACCCAGTGGGATCTTAATTTTGTTTGACAGTTACTTATACAAAAAAAAGCGTTTTAAAATGTTTCTAAAGATTAATTTCAACTCATAACTAGAACGGCGATCCAATGACTGACACAAAAAAAAAAAAACTTGATCAACTGATTGTCAAAGGGGTGTAGACATTGACAAGTATGAAGTAATGAGCATTTAAGGTTTTCATTGCTTTAGCTCATTCAACTGGAACCAGTGACCGAGAGACTGATTTTTGTTTACACAAAGTATTTCAAAACTTTAAGATTTATGTTTGAGTTTGGTTCTTTAAAATCCAGATGTCAATGTTTGAGCTTGAAAAAAACTTGGTAACATTTCATTTATTCCAAAAACTTCAAAAAATTTGGAAAACATAGTTGAAAAATTACCCCAAATTACTGGCAGGTATATATAACAATCTCACTTGGGTTGTACATACCCAAAACAACTCAAATAAAAATCTTTAACATTTCCACTGATGGCGGACAGACGGACGGACAGAGAGACGGACGCCTGACGGAAATTGGTATTACATAGGCTCGCACTGCTTCGCAGCTCGCCAAAAACCATGAGGAAAAGTATGATAAGTTGTTTCAACAAAAAAGTGTCTGCATAAATTGTGAAATTCAAAACCTTCTGAAATTGAAGTGCAAGCATTTTTTTTATAGTTTGAATCAGATAACATGTACTTGCACTTAAAAAAAAGTTACAAGTTGGAACATTCACATTTCATTTGCAGTACCAAATCCATACTTTCATTTTAAAAACATCAAAATCGAGATGCACAGTGACCTTCAAATGACGAATAAAAGATTGTAAAATGTAACCATTTTAATACCTCCTTCATACTCACTGCCTGAGCATATGCACTATAAGCTCCCAAGCCTCCCATTGGTGTAAGGGATAGAGTAGGACTGAAGAATCCAGACACAGGTCCAGCTGGTACCGACTGCTGCATACGACGCATCTGCCTCTCCTTCTCTGTATCAGCAAACTTCACAACAAGTCCAGTGGATGAACCCTAATAAATACATTATTGTCACCCAATTAAAGGGGTAGTGGTTATTATGCTTCAGACATTTTGGTCAGATTCCCTGATCTCATAAAGTGATCACTATAGCCCACAGTTTACAAATATTTCAAGGTATAATTTAATGGTAAACTTTTCATCACCACACTTACAATACTGATGAAATTTCATGCTTCCATACAATAGGCCTTTTCACACTATCCACTTTCAATCCGTGTTTAATAGGGTATGCGTAGCCCTGACGGCCTTACACTTTCGTATTGTACTACAGTGACGTCCTGGATATCAGGGTCCATATCTGGGGTGGAACATTTTCAAAGCTTCATAACTCAAATCTTACCTGCAAGAAGCCACTTATTTCCACACATTCACATTCCGTGGCAGCATACATTTTTCTTCGGTGGGTTTTGGTCGGCAAATATTCCTCACAAGTTCATCATTTTCGTACATTAATGCAGCTCCCAACGTTATGAAATTCCCGTTTTGATCGTATTCTCACAGTCTGCCATGCGTTTGCATGTTAATGCTGTGCATCAAGATACGGGCACCAAGAATTACATAAATATACATGTATGTATTGTGTCTTGCACACGAATGTACATGTACATATAGGCATACGCGTACGCACGGCACTAGGAAAGTATGTGTGAGAATACGATTAAACATTTAAAGCATTTTTTTTACATTTTGAGCTGCATTATTTCAAGAAATTGACGGATTTGTGAGGAATAGATGAAAAGCAAAACCTACTGCAGAAAAATGTTTGAGTGAGTGATGGAATGTGAATGTGGCATCTTGCAGGTAAGATTTAACTTATGAAGCTTTGAAAATGTTCCACCCCAGAAACGATCCCTAATGTAGGACTCTGTATCTGTGTACAGCACAGAGGAAGAGTCCTATGAAGGGCTAGGGTCTGTGTTGCCTCAGTAAGATTTCAACACAGATACAAACTTCATCGCTTACAAACCACTCTACACGACATCAGTTTTTGGGTTACACGTGTGTAATGTACGATTGTTTCACACTGCCAGGTCTAACATGGATCGAAGCAGACCACGCGGCGTCGGTGCGTACTAGCGCATAGTGCTTTATGCATAGTGATGCTTTGCAGTGATTTCTTTTACAGGGCTCATTTTCTTTACAGGCTTAACGCACAACACGGATCAAAAATGAACAAGAAGGTGTTCACATTTTGACATTTGATCCGTGTTGAAACTTTGGACATGGATCGAGATATCTCAACCCAACTCCTGAGCAGGGTTGGTTAAACCACGGACAAAGCACTCAATCCAGTGATCGACACCATGTTGAAAAGTTGTACTGTGAAAAGGTTAGTCTGCATTCCAAAACCAAGATTTTTGTAGTGCGAAAAGGCCTTTAAATGTAGCAGAATGCCCCCAAATTGTTTTTTGAACAAAAATCTAGATGTCTTCAGCATTTAACAAATACGAAATATATTAGTAACTATGGGAAAGAACAAATAGAAAGGCATTCCAACCATATAATCATCAGTAATCATTTGTAAATATGGAAATGTGGAAGTTGATTGAAGGAAGATTATAATAGTTTTGAAATAGTACCGAACAATGTACCCATTTTCCTTAATACATGTGAGAGGTAAGTGTACCTGCCTAGATTGTCGCACAAAACATGATAACAAATTTAAACCCTTTTTATACATTTCGTTTTTATTCCTTGAATGAGTCTCATTTCTAATCCACAGTTGTTTAGAAGGAAATCCATCTGTTCAACAAGACCGTTTTTGCCCATTTTTATGAACACTTTTGAACGTCAAAATGATGTAGTTCCACTGGCCTTACTTTAAGGCAAATTGCAAAAGGGTTGCCCTTCCACACTGAGAATGACACGCTAAAATGTCATTGCAAAATAGCTTGCCTCTGGGTACCGGCTGCAATAGTAAATGCGTGCTTTTTAGTGACTTTTATAAGACTAGTGCACTGCCGCTGCAAACTCAAAGTATTCAAGCAGCAATTGCAGGTTTAGGAGAAAAAATTGAACAAAAATTGTGTGTGCACTTTAAACTTTGTCACTGCCAACTCCAAAGTTTATTTTAACGCTTGTTCCGGATTGCTCAGGGGTAAGTGGAGGGCAGGGTCACAACACAAATCACCGTGCTTTTGTGAAATCGTATACACTTGCCCGTTTTCTTTTCTTTCCGTTTCTTATTATTTGTCGATCTCCCAATCCATATTTTCCACTTTGCCGCGCGGGTCCCGCAAGTGGTTCTTTTTTCGTTTTTTCGTTTATTTTCGTTTTTTTTTTTTTTCCACGTTCAGTTCATTTCTTTCCTATCCCTGTATCGTTTATAAGTCTTTTTTTACCCTAACCTATTATCCCCAGCCCCGTTAATTTGTTTGCTATTACCCAGTCCCCTGTCCCACCTTGAGCCCTTCCCTCTCCCGTCCCATATCTAACCCGAGCCACTGTATGTGAGCCTTCGTCCCCGCGATCCCGTATTGTTCTCTGCGTGCATTTTTATGCCCATGTTTTCCATTTTCGGGCGACCAGCTAGTGGTTCTTTCCCTGTCCCGGTATACCCAGTTGCGGAACCCGCTAGAAATCATTGTGTATATAATTCTGCGCGTAACGTGGTGAAAAGGGGGAGGCAAGTGGAGGGACCCTCTGAGTATTAGTGCTTTGTGAAATTAGAAACTGTACACTTGTCCGTCTTTTTACCCGTTTCTTTTTATTTGTCGGTCCCATCTATGTTTTCTAGTTTCGCGCGGGTCCTGCTAGTGGTTCTTCCCAGTCCCGTTTATACCCGTTTCGTTTATTTTGTTCCCGTTCACTTTACCATTTTTATGTCCTGTATCGTTTTCAAGTCCCGTTTTTTTTTCTTTCTTTCCCTCATTATATTCCCATCCCAGCCTCGTTTATTTTTCCCCTGCCATTTATTTTGCCGTTTCTCCTCCTTGTCCAACCGTGTGCCCCTTCCCTCTCCCCGTCCCATAACCCCGTACCTCCTTGCCTCCCGTCGACGCTATATCCCGTGTGTTGGCATTGTTAGTTGCTTGCCAATGTTTGCCCATAACTCATGGTTTCCAGTTTCGCGCGGGTCCCGTAAGTGGTTCTTTCCTAGTCTCGTTTATACCCCGTTCTGATGTTTTCCAGTTTTGCGCGAGTCACGCTTGGTGGCTCTATCCCGTTCCTATGGTTTTATTTTTCCCCACCATGATTCATAGTGCTGGCTGGCAGAAGCCTAACCAAGAAATAGCAGGTTTGAACGCGAAAGGAGTGGGGGCCAACCACCATGATTCATAGTGCTGGCTGGCAGAAGCTTTACCGAGAAACAGCAGGTCTGAACGCGAAAGGTGTGGGGGCCAACCATTATGATTCATAGTGCTGGCTGGCAGAAGCTTTAACAAGAAACAGCAGGTCTGAACGCGAAAGGAGTGGGAGCCAACCACCATGATTCATAGTGCTGGCTGGCAGAAGCTTTACCGAGAAACAGCAGGTCTGTGCGCGAAAGGTGTGGGGGCCAACCATTATGATTCATAGTGCTGGCTGGCAGAAGCTTTACCAAGATACAGCAGGTCTGAACGCGAAAGGAGTGGGGGCCAACCATTATGATTCATAGTGCTGGCTGGCAGAAGCTTTACCAAGATACAGCAGGTCTGAACGCGAAAGGAGTGGGGGCCAACCACCATGATTCATAGTGCTGGCTGGCAGAAGCTTTACCAAGATACAGCAGGTCTGAACGCGAAAGGTGTGGGGGCCAACCATTATGATTCATAGTGCTGGCTGGCAGAAGCTTTAACAAGAAACAGCAGGTCTGAACGTGAAAGGTGGGGGGGCCAACCACCATGATTCATAGTGCTGGCTGGCAGAAGCTTTACCAAGATACAGCAGGTCTGAATGCGAAAGGAGTGGGGGCCAACCACCATGATTCATAGTGCTGGCTGGCAGAAGCCTTATCAAGAAACAGCAGTCTGAACGCGAATTTTTTTGGGGTCTGTTTTTCTTTGTTGGTTTGTTTTGTTTTGTATTTGGTTATACTGCGCCTTGAACACCCAGCACGGCGGGTATGTGCCCATTACAAGTCTTATAATTACTAGCAGGATGGCGCGCGAAACCCCGCTAGAAAAAATTGTGTATTTAATTACTGTTATATTATTATATCCCGGGTCCCGCTGTTGCCATTCCCCCGTCCCCTGTCCCACCTCCCGTCCCATACCTAACCCTAACCCCCGCGATCCTGTACGTTGGCATTGTTCTTTGCCTGCCACTTTATGCCCATGTTTTCCATTTTCGCGCAGGTCCCACTAGTGGTTCTTCCCCAGTCCCTTGTTGTGGCACATGCTAGAAATCATTGCGTATATATTTCTGCCAGAAGCGTGGTGAAAAAAGGGGTTGGGGGTTGGTAAGTGAAGGAACACTCTGAGTCACGACGAACCTTTTTGTGCTTTGTGAAATTAGAAACCGTACACTTGCCCATTTTTTTTCCTGTTTCTTTTATTTTTTGGTGCCACCTATGTTTTTTTCAAAATTTTCGCAGGTCCCGCAAGTGGTTCTTCCCAGTCCCGTATATACCCGTTTCGTTTATTTTGTTCCCGTTCAATTTATCATTTTGCTGTTCTGTGTCGTTTTTAAGTCCCTTTTTCTTTTTTTCCTTTCCTTTATTATATTCCAAGCCCCGGTTATTTTTTTCTGTCATTTATTTTGCCAATCCTCCACTCTCTGTCCCACCCTGTTCCCCTTCGCTCTCCCGTCCCATAATCCCAGGCCTCCCGTCCCCGTGAACCCATGCGTTGACATTGTTCTTTGCTTGCCACTGTTTGCCCAAAACTCATGTTTTCCAGTTTCGCGCGGGTCCTGCTAGTGGTTCTTTCCATGTATCGTTCATACCCCGTTAAAATGTTTTCCAGTTTTGCACGGGTTCCGCTTATAGTGGCTCTATCCCCATTTTTACAGTTTGATTTTCCCCAGTTCGGTTTAATACTTTCCTTTCCCATATCCCATATCTTCATAGTCCCTTTTTATGTTTCATTTCCCTACCCTAGCTCTGTTCATATTCTGCGTCATTTTTTGTGGCCCCTCCCACTGTGTGCCCCTTCCTCCTGACCCGTCCCACATCTAACTCACGTCTCTGTCCCAGTGATCCAGTGCTTGGACTGTTCTTTGCATGCACTCTTTGCCCATAACTCATGTTTTCCCATTCAGAGCCTCCGTTGTGATCCCCCGGAATGATCCCGTGCATTGTTCTTTGCTTCCAATGTACGCACCAAGTTACTGGACGCTCACGCTATGACTGTATAGCAACACAAAGGGCGCCTGACGAGTATATGAAACAACCATTGATCTCAAAACCCCAAAGTTACTACACACTCGTGCTTTGACTGTGACGTCACACACAGCACAAACCCCAAACCCCCGAGTACCCTGAAATTAACCCCGAGACGCGTCCATTCAGCAGGGTGCGGGCACCACTTGATGTGAAAACAATGGTGACGCCCATGCGATTTAAGCGTCATTATATTTTAGATTTTTATTTATTGTTAAGAGTCTCATAGAATTTCATTGTTTAGTAATCAAAAGGATTCCTACCAAAGACTACGAAATACACACCTTGACAGGATTTTCCTCGTTTTAGGTTTTTCACAGGTTTAAGAAGTAAATTAATGCTTTAAATCTTCAAGAGGGAAAGCTTTATTGAAATTGTGTTTCCTTAATACATGTCTGTGCCATTTTAACTGTTGTGTGCAGCACCTTCAATAAATAAATACTAATTTGGTTACTTACTGGCATAGAAACGGTTCCATTAATGCTGTTAATGGCAGCTAATGCTTCCTTCCTTGAGTTAAATTTGATGAATGCACACCCTAAATGACACAATGGAATAAATGTCATAGTTACTGTAATCTAAATTCTACAATACAAATCATCCATTCACACAACAAAATTTAAGTCAAACATTTTGCTTTGGAAACCACAAATTGTTAAAAGTAGCAAACTAATCAAAAAGTGTTAGCTTGGTTGCTTTTAACTGAAGTTAGATTCTTCTATTTTTATTGAAAAAGATTTATGCAGTGGTTTAATAAGTTCACTTCAAAATAGCAATGCATGCAAACAGTAATAATAAAGACAATTATAACCAAATGTGAACCAAACCACAACACTACATCAAACGTTTGCCATCTTTCTCTTGATCACTTTTGACTGTCTTACCTCTGCTTACTCCATTAGCATCACGTAATACTGTACACTCATCAATCTTGCCAAATCGACTAAACATGGCACGTACATCTTCATCAGAGTGATGCTTATTCAACATTCCAACAAACAACTTCCTGTCCTCTGGAAGTAAAAACAGAGATCCATAATTTCATTCAACATTGTCATCAAGCTGCAGCAGGCATGGCAGGCATGGATGGATGTTAAGAACCGACCGACATGTACACTGTACAGTTGGTTTTAGCTTTAATGGACCCTTCAGGCTAGGAATAATAACAGTCGGACATTTCCACCATGTCCAAGGATGTCCAAGGGCAAAACAAAATCAGAAATCAGACTTAAGTAGTGAGAGTAGCATGCCTGCTACAAGATACACTCATTTAAATATAACAGTATGTAACCCATGTTCATATCTCATGTACACGTACTGTACAGTATGTAGTCATTGCAAACATAGTGTGTTTTTCTTGATTTGTCTTGCATTATTAATGAATGAGTTAAGTGATATGTATACTAAGCACTGCATTGGATAGTATTAACACGCCCATGTAGCCGTTCCCATTACATGTAGACAGCCTCATCCAACGATCAGACCCTTTTTTCAGTTTGGATAGTAGCTCTTTGCTGCGATGCCAACCACAGGCAAATCACAGCATGTACATGTAGCATACACTGTGTACAAATTTCCCCGTTCATCCCCAAGTGGATAAGCACACACTCAAGAATGTCAAAGCTACAGCCTGCAATTAGCCATCACAAAAAAAATAACTTCATCCATATGCCATATTAAAAATCCATTGAAAATCCAACAAGAAAATAAAGAAACACATCAAAAGCTTTAGGTTATATTAAAAGCATTCGTCCAAGCCTTGATTGAGTGTAGTGTGTATCATCCTAACAGACTGTATGCAGGAAAGTGGGTCTACAGGAGTGCCCTTGTGGGGTATTTTCAATGGAAAAATAGGCCCCACAAGATTCAGTTTAATCAGACTTGTACTTCCATAGAGATGACATCCTTAATGACACCACTATTTGTGCTGCAGGCTTTGCCTAGTCTTGGTTTTCCTCCTGATTTTTGGTTGCATTCACTTTGTAATTTTGTTCCTGTCATTCTCAGAGTGTTTTGCAACCTTAGGAAAAGGCGCTGTATAAATGGTTTTATTATTACTGTGTTATTGTTAAGGTCTCTGTGACTATGGACATACTAAGATTCAACTCCACTTGCACTTCTACAGATATTTGACATGAATAGTGCATTTTTAATGTGACATTGCATGACACGGTACAAAATTTGCGGTCCAGACAATCTTTGCACAAAAGCTATGGGATTTTGGACAGAACAAATAAGACAAGTTTTAAAAAGAACAGAAAAAAGATAACAAACCAAGACTTTTCTAGCATGAGCTCAACGCAGACAGCTATCTGACATCGCAGCAATTAATCACTATTTGTAAAAACCAGGGCAATACTGTGTGTTTTCAAAACAAATGGCTAACAAGAACTTCAAGAGACCATAGTGTTCAGTGAATCTTAGCATCGGTCAATTGGTGTAGAACATTGCCTCCCTAATGCTATCATTTCATTGGTTGTATTTTAAAAGACACATAAATATCTTCTCTGGAATATGGAAGTTGTGACTTCCAATCCCACCCAAGGAGCCTATGAATTTTGTCCTGCAGGAATTAAAAAGCATGGAGTAAACAAATTAAGGGTAAAATCAATTGTTATACATTTATTTGCTTTTGGCAAACTATTCAAACAATACTTTTTTTCTCCAAGATGAAAAATGCAAATTTATGTAAGTATCAGTACTTCAGTAAAGAACAAAGTGGACAAAGAAACAAGTATGTTACGTATGTCCTTAAAATTGAGTAGAACATGAACATATTTGACTATTTGAATTTTTGTATAAAAACTATTGCTTTTAAATGTTACACAAACCTCCTCTACTCTCACTGTCTGCAGGCTTGACTTGCATGGGACGATTCATCTAGAAAAGAGAACAAACAAAACCAAAATATCAATCATAAACACGAGTTACTTGAATGAAGTGGCACAAACCCTTGCAGGTTTGATGCATTACATGTATGTACCAAATACATGTTTGGATTTGTTTCATTTTTGTAATTTGCACTTAAGAATAGGCTTTTAGAAAGAAATAATGCTTCTGATGTTGTACATCATGTGATGTTGTACATCATGTAGCATGTCCACGCTCATGTGCAAAGATCATGTAAATTATCAACATTTTCTGCAAATGAAGGTCTGTATTATGTAGGATACACCCCACATTATTAAACAGTCTTACTAAAGAACTGTTTCACTTAAAATGCACTGAAAACATGGCTAATATATTTTGTATGTGTCCAAACATTTTGGTTAAAACAATCAGGAGTACATGTACAATGTAATTCTACAACGTACATGTATGAATGAGTAAAATCTTGTTCAATAATTTAGTGAGGGCCAGCATTGATCTTAAAATGTCATATCAAGTACCGCATTATAATTTCCTAGCGGGGTTCAGCCAAACATTATGGCCATGCATCTGAAAAACAGAGTCAATGAAGCTGTGAATTAATTATGCAAATCAACATGACTCACGCACTGTCATATCAATGAATGGTCAAGACATACTGTATTACAGTTCACCAATGAACACTCATGCTGAAGACAGAAACTCTGCTTCATAATGAACATATTGTGTGTGTGTATGCTGTCGTGTATAAACCCTATACATTAAGATTTCATTTCTTACAGTCATCAGATTTGCACATTTTTAAATATCAGTTTTTTTACAAGAATTGTAAAACAAATTATTTATTTGATGCCCTAAACTAGAATTGAATCAGGTAAATGGAATCTAAGCACAACAAACATTCTTTTCTATTCACATATAAATGTGTACTGTATGCACTTGGAGAAATTTCACTTCCACATTATGCACTAGATATGAGTTACAAGAGGCAGAAAATAATGTTTTATCAAAAACCTTCTGCCATGTAATTACTCCCATGTATTATTTCTAAATACTCCAAAAAATACACGAGGTTATTTTGTCCATCCACTTGACGATCTTATCATGTTCTCTGATTCTGAATAACATAATGGCTACTTATTATTCATATTATCTATCAAGCATAGTAATTTTCAACAGCTACTAATGTGATGTATGTATGTCACTGATCCAAAGCAATTAAACATCAAACAAAACAGAACTAATGTTCGTTTTACCCATACATGTACACACCTATATACTTTATTCATCATTCTTTATGTGAATCTACAGAGATCCAGCAATAAAAATGATTTAAGGAAAACCCTAGGTACACAATGGAGTGAAAGGTCATTGCTTCTGCTGCTCTACTGCATGATTGTGTCAATTGTTTCCATCATTGGCTTCCCTCAAGTCTAACTAAAAGATTTTTAGTCTATACCCTCAGTTTTACTGGGCTTAAAAAACATTTTTACCCTGCCATATTTGTACACGATGTGATGCTGGATAATATATATCTCCACATGAAGAACAGCAAAAAATACTGACAGTTCTTTTTAATAACAAGTTTGTTTGTAAGATTTGTTATACAAAATGTTCTAAAGAACCTTTGTTAAGTTTCATTCATAATGTACTGTATGTATGTTAACCTTAGTAAAACAATACAGTGAACATGTTTTTGTTTTTTTGCTCAGGCCTAACCTCAATAATATTTTCATTAGTCTACAGTATACCCATCCTGAGAAGAGGTTGCTATAAATTAGAAAATTGTTGGCATAATACATAGTGCGTCATAGACTACTCTACATGGATTCCTTCTAAAAGGCTATGCTCATGAATTTTGGTTTCTCTAGTAATGAGCAGCAGACTTTAATTATAGTACAGCCATTGAACGCATAATGAAGCACATGCTCCATTGTCTTGTTTGCTTCTACAGTCCAACCATAACCTCCACACCCCGAACTAACTACCTCCTAATGGGAAATTACACAACCAATTACCATCCTAAGATCCTGAGAAAATGACATTGAATTAATAGTGTCTTTGATCACACAACCATGTGACTGAAGGGATTAAGTATAGATAATTTCTCAAACTGAATATCATTATAATCAGTAGACATGGTAAACAAATCTAAAAAGAAATTACTTAGTTTTTGAGTCCCATCGCCTCTCCATACTGTGCAAAATGTTTGTATCCATAACGCTAGATTTTATAACGACACACAATATTTCCTTGGTGTACCATGCAAGTTTTTGTGGTAGTGACTTTAGCCACCACTCGGGTACATTTGTTATCAAGCTTTGTTGAGCTCTTTTAAAAACTCTTTGATATATATGCTAAATAAAGAAAAATAAAGTGTAAGAGCAAAACATTACAGCGAACAAAAGTAATGCTTCCTTACATTCAAGAAGAAACTTGACTTCTATGGGATTCGTGGCATAGCACATGATTGGTTTGAAAGCTATCTCTAAATGGTACAAGTTCTCTTTTATCCTGCATGCAGATACTAATATATTTCTCTGGGATAAGAGCCTCCCTACCTTATTTAACAACGTCAATTTTCATTTAGTTAATGGTTGTGAGTGGCTTCAGTCTTTCTCTTAAACACACCGTACACATTTGGTAATACTCAAAATATATGTTAGTGTAATGACATTAAGTTTTCAAACACATGATTGATTCAAACGCTACTCTAGTGCAGCCAACTAGAACAAGCTTCCAAGTGACATCAAAAGCCCATCTATACTGAATGTATTTTACGCTAAGTTAAAGCCTACCTCTTACCCTACTCAAGCTATTTTTCTGTACTAATGCTTATTCATAAATACCTAAGACAGTGTATCCATTCTGATTAGTCGAGAGGGCATCACGTGGGGATTTTTGGGTTGATGATATAACACCAGCAAAAAGTGTTCAAACATGGGCGTGACACACGAGCTTTGCACCTGTGCTTATAAGACAGTTTCTTCATTCCTGTTGGTCGAGAGCAATGGCTTGTGCTACCTCACGCGATACGCGCGACGCGCACAGCAATCTACTTATAAGGAGTTGTTTAGCCGAGAGCCTTACCATTTCATAGCTTGCGGGGTGTTGTGTTGAAAGAAATCATTGAACAATTATAATTTTTGCATTTATTTTACTTTTTGACCAAAAAGTGTTGATGTTTTTTGACTGAAAATTTATGAATGGGAATCAAAGTGTATTGAATCGGTTTTCAACTAGTGGTTTAAACCCGCCGAGGCCTGGTTCTTGATAATTTACCTCGACTTTGTCTCAGTAAAATTATCAAGAACCAGGCCTCTGCGGGTTTAAACCACTTGTTGAAAACCTCTTCACCACACATTGATTCCCTTATTAATAAATACCTTGAACGGTTTCAAGTCTCTGATTGGTCAAAACCCGGTCACGGGGGGGGGGGGGGGGGGGGGGGGGGTGTATTAATGGTCGGTATAAAGACCAGCTTTGGAAAATAGCGATTAAGTGGCCCCTAAATCAGCATACATTGTGTAACACTTGTGCATTGCACTGTATCGCATGCTTATTTATATTCATGTTAGTTTCATTGCAACTTCGCACACTTGCGCGTACGCGCTGAAATTGTATAAATTTTGAGGTAACAGGTGCGCACGTATAAACTAACTTGTCCATATATGGTCTTGTTTACAGCGACATCCTACATGGACGCTGAGATCGTTATCTTAACACGTGACGCAGTTTAAAGCAATCGCACAACATCGGTAAACAGTATTGTCTAAAGGCCCACACTTCGTGTATCACAACTTATACAAAAATAACAAACCTGTGAAAATTTAGGTTCAATCGGTCATCGAGTCGGGAGAAAATAACGGGAAAACCCAGTCCTTGTTTCCGCACGTTCTGTTCAGAAAGTGTCCAATGGCTTTAAAGAGGAAGCCGGCGCCTAAACGATGAACAAAAAGGTTTTCCCCCCGCGCGACCAAAACAAACGTCTGAGTAAGTTTCGTGATTGGGGCATAGATATAGAATTAAAATAATATATATTGTATTCTATATCTATGGATCAGGGTCGGCACAAATTCTTAATTTTTTTCAAGTAACCTGACCTGAGGTTTTTCTTTGTGTGTTTTTTATTTTTTTTACTTTATATATGTTGTTAATTAGTATTACATTTTCAACAAAATGTAATTTCTTTCAAGGTCATCAATTTTGTTAAACTAAAATAATAGACGAAACAAAATCTCCCCAACGCAAAACTCCATAAAGTTGGGACCACAATGGTCCTGGAAGTTCAAGTACACGCGAGACTTGCACACTCTTATGAATACTGAATATTTTCAGTAAAAAAAAAACCTTTTGACAAGCTGGCTGCAGTGCATACTGTACACAGCTTTATCAACTCCATCATGCCAATGGCTCCATCGTTTAGGGATGCAATGCACAGAACTGACAAAACTAGTGAAAGTCTACTTGTATATGTACATCTACATAAAAACAATCTCATTCCCATTGAGATGGTTTGCTTTTAAGTTCTGAATAATTCTTGTACTTGACCTGATTGCAACTAATTTTATTGTAATATTAAAAAAAGCTCATTAGGCATAATTGTGAACTTCTAAACAGGTCAAAAGATGTAAGAGTTTAAAGTGCAGAATCAAATTTTTTCTTTCAATAAAAATATTTCAGGGGGAAAAAACATTTAAGCAAATGTATCCTTGCCATGCTCTTAAACTAGTTGATACACTGTGCATTCAGTTCTTGATAACACTGTGTGCAATCTCCTACAAATATAGTGTAGTTGAACTTTAGGTTTTCATCCAAGGTGAAAAAGGAAATCGGTCTGTAACCATGGTATTGCCCTTTTCACAAACGTGTTGTATGTTAATTGTTATCAGTATACCTTTACTGCTACAGTGTTTTCATTTTTTCCTCTATAATTTTAAAAAGGTTTAAATCAAGGAGTGTGTGTACTGTTAAATGCATTTCCCGAAGGTTGACCTTGTATTGACCCATTTGATATCAGTAAAGAGAGAGTTTACCATATTTGGTCATTCTTTCCCTTGGTGGAGGTCTTATCAAAAATTGTACATGTGTACAGTACCGTACCTCTTGCCAATCCAAGTCTGCAACCAATCAAAAAGATAGTATACGTACTTGGTTCATAAAACCTCTTATACTTTACATTCTTGTGACTCAACATTTCATTGTTGAGGTTCTATACACGTTTACGTCACATTTACGCGTGTTGGTATTAAGTGCTGACTATAAATATAAAAAATGTTTGTAATATAATTATTTTCCAAAGAAAAAGCTCAACAGTGATAGCACACATTATTAAGTCAAATCCAATTTGACATGACATTTTTTGATCCCGCGACACTTGCAAGCTTAAAAATTACAGTACATGTACTAGCAACAAAATTATTGCAATCTTTCTGTTGGCTAAAGTTGAATGAAGCTTTTTGTTGTTATTCAACATTCAGAATCAGATGCATACATTAGGCCCTTTCATCACATAAAATTGGTCTGATTTCCGTTGGCTTTTAAACTAGCACCGTCTTTTAATTAGGTTAGGTTAGGTTTTGTGTGCTACCACTGCACATGTTGTGTACTCTTAATGTTTCTTTTTTAAGGCAACATACTTGTCTCTTTTTGGGGAGGAAGGGTCTCCCTATATGTCTAAGTTAATACACCACTATTGCTGACAGACAACAAACAAGAATGGTGTGTATAACCATGGAGGAAGGAAGAGAAGGAGCTCGAACGACCCGCAAAACCGCAGAGTAACAAAAGAATACCCCGACAATGCCCCTGTCTGACCAGTGGAAAAAGATAGGAGACCTCAAGCTGGACGGCCGATTAACGAGCAGGATTAGATCTCTTTGTACAGAAGGTGTGGTACCGCCAGACTGCGCCGTTGCCTTTGTGTAAACTTGAATCATTGGAGACAAGAATTGTGAATATACATGTTTTCATTTTTCTGTTTGGGGTGTTTTACGGAAACATCATGGCATATTTTTACATTTTTTGTGACTCTCCGGTCACTAGCGGTGGTTCAAAATTTGGGTATTAGCACACGAGGGTGGTTGGTATTCAATTGTGTTTTTCGATTTGGTGGGCACCATACGACATAATAGCTGAGTGAAGAACCAAGTGCGCATGCGCAAACTCACATACGCCAGGTCGCCCATTGTCTGTATAAGGTATGTGGGTGATTACGAGGTGTCGTTAAACGACCGCGGTACTGAGGGTTCGACTTTTGAAGTCCCTTCGTTCGAGCTCCTTCTCTTCCTTACTCCATGGTATAAAAACCCAAATGCCCCGCTGAGACTAATCTCTCTTTTTCTTTTAGCCATAATGACATTTACATTCGTCATGGGGGTCCAAAAAGGCTTTTGCAGGATCTTAAGACAAGTCCACAAACCAAGTACAGAGTTGATACATCTAGTCCTTTTGGAGTAATTGCTCTGCAACATTTTTGTGTTTTAGCCATAATGGGCTTAATATTTAACTGAGGGGGTCAAAAAACAATAGGCTTCTGGGGGATCCTCAAACCATGTCCAAGTCCTGTACGGAGTTATAGCTTGGACAACATTTCTTCTGTTTTAACCATAATGACCTTGTATGGGGGTCCAACAACATTAGGCTTCTGGGGGATCCCTATACTAGGCCAATCCACAAACCAAGTTTGGAGTTGGTACAGACAAGAAATCAGATTATTAAAATATCACGCCTGTTATGTGCCAATCTGTTAACTGAATGTTGTTATAGTTGCCAATGTTGAAAACATGCATGTCCTTTTAAATTGCTTTAAAACAAACATTATTCAAAAAGGGTTGAAGTGCTGATCTTAGTGGGCTCAGTCATATTTGAGTCTAAGTGGGTCAAACTACATTTGCCTGTTGAAAGATCATTTCTATAAGGTCACAAAAAAAAGGTTATGAACCTTGGGTTTTTCCTCCATGCTTGAGCCATAGAGAAAGGAGGGGACAAAGGGCAACCTCTTGTGCCAGAGTAAACAATGGCACGTGCAAGGTCTTTGTGCAAGCTGTATCACTTGGCAGCTTTAACAGCTGGCTAACAAAGACCATCCAAAGACCAAGTTTTTGGGGCTACCTCACCAAGCTTGAATAGGCAATTCAAACTGTCAAAATAGTCATGGTCCACATGCACTCGTCTACAGTGTCATATCACTAATAAATGTTATAAGGGTTAAAATCAAACATACAGAGATTTATTAAGCCTTTAGCACCAGGGTTAGAAAGTATTCCAGGTATTTTGCATTAAACATCCAGGGAATTTTTGCAGCTGTTTTGTCTAATGTACATTGTGATATATTTTGTTTTACAATTACAGGATCCGATCATCATACTTTGATCTGATTTACATTGTTTGTTTCCCCTGGGAAAAATCAGCAACATTCTTAACAACGAACTTAATTCTGGTTTCAATTATACATGGTATGCTTTAATTTTTTTCCTAAGATGTTTCTATGTTAATTGTTTATTTTGTACATATCAGATTGTTTTTATATAGGCTATATGAATATTTCTAATTGTTTTTTATCCTTTCCTGTAATTGGCGGCTTGTCCGCTGTTTGTTTGGTCAATAAATATAATATACTTATTCTGTGCTGGTTAATTGTTACGCCTGTTTCAGTAAACCCCTATATATTTATATAATAATAAAATTAAAAAATTTAAAAAATAAAATATAAAAAATTTAAAAAATTAAAAATAAACCACAATCTGCAAACATAAAGCTTTGTTAGTAGCAAACTATCACTATCAGATGTTTTGACATCATGACAGGTAATCACCAGGAGAAAGTACAGCAATGTCTTAAACTAAAAACTGTGCTCCATAGGCCTACTTAAAAGGATTTAAAAGTTATCACAAAGCAGAGAACACTGTATTTTGTGGCAAGATCCCATCTGCTGTCTTAAATACATTAGGACAAAGAAAAGACAATCCCTTGTTCCATGTAGCCAAAATGTCTTTAAAGGCAGATGTGAACATTGATTTATTGATTAATGCATACAAGGACTGGTGTCATTTAACTCATGTCATAAAAGCATAACAGCTCCTCAAGTTGCTAATTAGAATGTTAAATGTGTACCTGAGCTAAACGAGTCCCATTTACAACTACCTAATAAACCTGAACAGAACCAAAGCTGAAACTACCAGAACCATTCATCCAGACAAATAACTCCTTCTTAAATAGCATACTAAGGTAGCCCTGGCGGCCTTACACTTTCGTATTGTACTACAGTGACGTCCTGGACATCAGGGTACATTTCTGGGGCGGAAAATTTTCACAGCTTCATAACCCAAATCTTACCTGCAACAAGCCACTAATTTCAACAGATTCACACTCCATGGCAGCATATATTTTTCTGCGGTGGGTTTTGATTGTCATATATTCTTCACAAATCCGTAATTTTCATGAAATAATGCAGCTCCCAACATTAAGAAATTCTCATTTTTGTTCGTAGTCTCACAGTCTGCTGTGTGTACGCAAGACGCACAAATATTCCGTTGCGTTTGCGTGTTAACTAAGCAGTCAAGATATTGGCCAAGAATTCATGCGTCTTGCACGCGAATGTATACGCGTACGCACGGCAACAGACAACACTGTGAGAAAACGATCAAAACAGGAATTTTTAACGTTGCATCATTTCACGAAAATTAAGGATTTGTAAGGAATATTATGAGGACCAAAACCCACCGCAGAAAAATGTATGCCGCCATAGAATGTGATTCTGTTGAAATTAGTGGCTTGTTGCAGGTAAGATTTGAGTTATGAAGCTTTGAAAATTTTCCGCCCCCAGAAACGGGCCTAAATAGTTAGGACTCTGTATCTGTGTACAGAGGAAGAGTTCTATAATAGGACTAACTAAGGTAGAAACATTGGATTAAAGACCCCCTTAACAACAATATACAGGCACTGGCATGCAACTTCACCAAAAGAGAAGAATTAAATTACAAAATTTCAATGATTTTGAATTGTTTTTTGGGGGGGTTTTTTAATGGAAAAGCCGAGACTAAGAAAATACCCCCCTTTTAGCTTGTGCCTCATTCACTAATTAATTCCCTTTTTTCCACCTCTACTCATCCGTGATATGTCCTTTGTATCCATCTTCTTGTGGGAAAGCCAGTCCCTTCCCTTATAACTCATGGTTTTTAAACAAAGATTATTATTATAATAATGGCTTTTAACTGATTAACTAGTTTTTTAAATATATCTGTATCCACCAAAAATGTTTAACATGTGTATGACATGCAGGCTGCTTATAATATTGGAAACAATTTTTGAGCTGAAGATAGTCAATGATTTTTGTTAAATGGATAAGAAAAAAAGGTAATTTGGGGTCATTTGAGGGTGAATTAAATATTTGTTAAACAACTGGTTTACATATTCTTTAGATTTTGAAACACTATGGGCTGAATTCAGGTACTTAAATACATTTACAACCTTTGAAAAAACGTCAGCATGATTGATGCAATTTGGTAACCCTTTATTGACTTTCCAGTCAAAATACCGACCACGTTCACATTGTTTGATGAAATCTGGACAGGCTGGTACATGAAGAGCTTTTTTTTTCTTTTCTAGGAATCAAAAAACCTAAGGCTGTATATAGTTACTTAAATCTCATCCTAGTTTGTAAATTTAATCTTGTTCAAAAGTGCGAAAATTTAAAAAATTTACAAAATCAACCATTTTCAAACATTAGGCCTACATATTCGACTATGGGGAAATGCAAAAAGTTGATTTCATAAGTTAGTTGTTGTTTTTTTTTCAGAAAAAATGACTTGATGAAAACTATTTAATCTCAACAATCATTGTAACTTCTGGCTGATCCATAAAACAAAATGATTTATGTACGTTAGTTTTTATAACGCATTTCAGACTTAACTTGTCTCATTGGCAGCAATTAAAAAGCAGAGTAACAAAATTGAACCAACATCATACTCCTACTTTTTTTTGTTAATCTGAAGGAAGAAACTTATCAGAGAAGCATACTTGCACTTGCTCTACTGAAACTGTTCAATTATAAAGACAACAAATCTTAGTATTCTTTATTAAGAGAATGACAAAGACAAAGTGCACATTTGTGGTTGAAATGAAAAGAATAATGGCACAGCAATTCCCAAAAATAAAAAAACAAACACAAAAATGAAAAATACAAATTCTCTCAAGTTTACAAACATCTTGTACATTTTAATCTTTTACACTTTATTTACATGTAGTGCACAACTTGTCACAAGCTACCCATACTTAGAACATCAAACATCAAAACACAAGGGTGCTAACATAAAACGAAAGCGTAGTATAGTAATTATCCGACTGTGAGCCAGCAGTACGGGGAGTCAGTGGTGAACCCATGAACGACTTTCAAGCTTTAACACAAAGTTCAAACAATAGAAAATACAACACAAACAATGACATGCCAGCCAGTCGATGGCACGCGACTACGATAAAGGGAACAAAGCACCGTGCATTATGAATGAAATTTGGCAAAGCTATAGCCCTCGTGGCCATATAATTCTGTTCATGTGGTGAGAACTGGTTTATTACGAAGATATGATGTATTCAAGATTTTAAGCATTTACATACCCCGGGTAGTGTTTTCTGTCCGTGTAGTGCTGTCTGTGCACGAATGGCGCTTTCACGATCACAATATGTCAAAAAGGCACAGCCTGAGTCAAAATTGAGATACAGATAGTTTTAAATTAACGAAACATTCCACTTTCACTACGCTGTAAAGAAATTGGTTGTTGCAATTATATTACATTGTGTTCTTGTAATTAATAATACGTTGGTGACAGCATGTAGCTCCCAACATAATTATAACATTCAAATAAAAATCATGAAAGATGCAATCCTGAAAACGTAGCCAGCTGATGACTAGCTAAAACCATACCTTTGTGCATGCCAGTATAACGATCCTTCAGAATTGTTAGCTCATAAATACGACCGTGCTCTTCGAAGATGGGCCGAATTTCTTTTTCTTCCAAATTCCTTGGAATCTGACCAACGAAAAGCTTGATGGCATCATGATCTTTCATTGGAATGGTTTGTGGTGGACTTGGCATGCAAGATTTTAGTGGCTGTTGTTGCTGTTGTTGAGCCGGCATTTGATGGGGAATGGTTTCCTGACCGGTGCTTACTTGCGTCGCTGCCATGATCGTCATTGTACCGTCAGCTAGCTAGAGTGAAGGCTTGACTGTGTACTTAATGGGTTAATGTTATGAGATGCGAGTGTGTAGTGAAGGAGCGTACGTACTGTGACAGTTGAGAGGCAGAGAGATACGCACACACACGGCAAGCAATGGACTGCTGGTTTATTATGAGTAGCCAGCGAACAGCCGGTCGATATGATGTCAAACACACGGTTCAATGAGCACAGTCTCCCAAGTATCGGTGATGCCGCCGCGTACTGCCTGTATACCTCAAGTCATTGAGCAAGCTAGCTCCCTGTAGAATAATATTATGTGAACTCGGCACGCGTACAGCTAAGACAACAAACCTAGCCAATCATAGAAAATGTGCAGACCGTTATGCATAAATAATGCCGTATAAAAAGGAGTGAGAATTTAGACAGTAATCAGCTAGCCCGCAGAGAGTGGTTGTGATGAGAAACTGGATTTAAAGTATAGCTTTCGTTTGAAAAAAATTGTTGTTTTTTAATTTTTTATAGCAAACCAGAAATTTTAGATTTATGTGATCAAATTAAATTTACCAAAGAAAATTTTAATAAATTGAACGTCACACATTTAGAAAAAGAATGACTTACAAGAGACTTGATATAGGCCTACAATCCAACAAAATAACCCAGCAAATAGTAATACAAATATGCATTATATTTATTTAAATTGATCTAAAAACATCTACAAATTTTGCTTCAAATTATTTATTAAATCTTCAATAGTTTCTTGACAAAAGGTTAGATGCTGTTTTTTCCTATAATCATTAATACTTTTTATCTTCCAGTACGCGCTAATCCACCAATCAGATGCTCGAACTACTATAGGGGGATAAAAACATATATACTACTTCCTCTGTTTTATATACTACTTCCTCTGTTTTTATTACACAGTGAGTATTGTGAATGTCAATGCGTAACGCACCATATACAGACAGTGCAAAAATTAAATTCTAAACTTTGTGCGCTTCGTCGCAAAATAACGTCCTGAAATTTTAAACTTTGCGCGTTGACGTACGTGAAACTGGAAGATAAATTCGTTAAAAAATATAGCGCGTCTGCGTCCCATATCCACCTTCGCCTTCGGCCTCGTTGGATATGGGACGCAGAAGCGCTATATTTTTCCGTATTCCACTCGCGCTTGTGTGATAACTTATGTTTTGATCAGAACAAGGTTACCAGCCCAAAAACCATGTCATACTAGCGATTGCTTGTTTTGCTTAGCATAACAAATTTCTTCCAGTCTCACTTGCAACGTACAAAATTTAAAACTTCAGAGCGTTAGTTCACGCGCACAAAGTTTAGAATGTAATTTTTGCACTGTCCGTATACGGAGCATGACAAAATGACATTTCACAATACGCACTGTGTAATAAAAACAGAGGAAGTAGGATATAAAACAGAGGTCGTAGCATATATGTTTTTATCCCCCTAGTAGTTCGAGCTTCTGATTGGTGGATTAGCGCGTACTGGAAGATAATATAAGTTATCACACAAGCGCGAGTGGAATGCGAAAAAATATAGCGCTTCTGCATCCCATATCCAATGAGGCCGAAGGGTGAGTTGGATATGGGACGCATGCCAGACGCGCTATATTTTCCGTATTTCCACGAGCATGTGTGTGATAATGTATTTATCTTCAAGCAAACTTGCCGCGTGACCATAGAACACACAAGACGCAGGTAGTGATATTAGCTGTGCAATATAGGTTTTTATCACCTCTCCATTCTGCGAATCTGATTGGAGGATTAGTGAACCTACTGCCATCATGGTGAGCGTGGCACAGTCGCCGCGTGTGTTGTGCGTGCAAGGGGTCAAAAGGTTTAGTGTATAGACGATGTGACCTGTGACATCACATGTTTACAAAGCCACAGAGCCTGGAATCCTGCAGGCACGATTTGTACACATAATAATATATTTAAAGGAAATTGCACTGTCTAAATCCTATCAACTTTATATGAAAGGGTCACACACCTCAAAACTTGTCTAGCTTTTACTTCATAATACTTGGATTTATGTGGACATTTTAACTAAAAATGTCAACTTTCCCATATGTTCCCATATGACCAGTGCATTATCTTGCCTGTCAGAATACCCAAAGAACGCACAAGGTCACACTTGTAGTAAACAAAGTTCACATGGTCTAATTTGGTACTCATGATTTTAACACGCACTCACTAAATTATTCCTATTAAAGTTATCATCCGGGTTTTATTATTCTTTTGCTTATTAAAAAAAACATGTAGTTGAATTGGTAAATAAAGTTTGGCATCTTCAAACAAAGAATGTGTGCGCAAACAGGGAAAACATTTTTAAAACAACATTATGGTAATTATGGAGTGTGTTCTAACTGGTTCCACAATGGAATACTAGGGAAAGAAAGAAATAGTTACTGAAATGAAAACGGGCAGTTTGGTTTTAGGCCTACCGAGTAACTAGGTTTGCAGGCATGGAGTGACTTCCTTTGTCATTGCACTCACCAGGTAGATGAGATTTTGAGCTAGTTCTCACTCCCCCACACACCTCATCATGGTTTTTGTTTTCAAAAAGAAACAACACTTTTAAAATGAAAGGTGTCCAACAGCAGAGGCATACACAAGGCAAACACGGACATAATCCAGGAAACAGGACAAAAGCATACCCAGTTGGATCTTTGATTGTTTGGAAACAAGCATTGTACCAACGACAGATATGTCGGTTATTTGTTCTCAAGAAAACTTGTTGGTGTGGGTAGGGTAAGGTTTGCAGTATGGGTAAAGGAGGGGGCTCAAGCATGGAATGGTTAATTAGCATATTCCTGGCTAATTAAAATAGCGGGTTGATGTTTTTAAACAACAGCAGATGTCCAAGAATTCTAATTGGCCTCTGCCAAATACAATTTTTAATAGTTTTACATCTTTTTGCAAATAACTTTAAGAAAGAATAAACAAAAACGAATGAAGCACAAAATGTCACGTTTTGGGGATAGAATAACTGAAACGTTCATATTTGATCTAATTTGAGACAGATGTGGGTTCTACCTATTTCTCTATAATTATAATAGAAAGAGCTATTAATAAATTTACTCGTGGCAACTCGGGCTTGCAATTCCAATTGCAATCTCCTTGTTTAATTGTTTTTTAAATTTCAATTATTACCATGCCCCCGTGTTATTTGGCTTTAAATTTACTTTTCATACAGTGAGGCATATTTTGAAGGACAGTAGCATGCTTCAGAAGCAGGCTTTTTTTCCTTGAAATAACTTTTAATTTACATTGCGATCAAACCTTGCAAACCACACAAATATCACCAATGATTAACAGTGTAAACCACTGTTATATGTTAACATACATAATCGGAGTGAAGCCAACTGACCCAAGAGCCTTTTATCGTTGTATTTTTTTTACCCTAGCTGTGAATGCATGACCCATGAGGCTGAGGACTGGGCCAATTATTGATTGAAATTCTACTAGGCCTCTGGCAAAAGGTTTAAGTGGTCACTGTATATCTATCTGATTCATCCTAATGCACAAAATGCAGTCTATATGACATAATTAAATACCACTACATCATTGACATACATATATTTATGAATTAGTGTAAATTTTGAACAAAAACAACCAACTTAAATTGCAATTGAAGCAAAAACTAAGAATGAAAAATATCATCCTTCTTAAAAATAAAATACAGCAGTTGCTAATAAACAAGAACGAACCCAATCACACTGTGGAGCACTTAAGGGACAGGTAAAGACACAATTGAACAGGTTCCCTCACAATGGCATTTTTGATCCTTCAAAATATAATTTCAATGTATAAAACATAATATTATTTGGAAGAAACAAAATAAAATAAAACATTTCAACTTGCATGTTACTGTTGTTGCTTTTCGTTGCCATGAAATGTTTTGTTTCCTCCCTGAGTTGTTCCAACCACAAAATAATTTATCGCAGTCTGACTTGCATTAGGAATAAAGAACATTATTTGTGTCTTACCCATGACAATGATGTGTGTTAAAAATTGCTTACTCGGGGGAAAAAAATCCATACTACTTTGGTAGAATTTAAAACCATTATTTTTGGCACTATAGAGCAGATGAACAAGACTTGCGTGGTACCTAGAGGCAGTTTGCTTCCTTTATTTTAGCAGCAGGGAGGTAACACATTGATTTTTAATGTTAAATTTGCAATGGATATAAAGAATATTATCTGCCAAAACACAGATGAGTGGGAAAAACACAAAATAAGCCCTGAATCCCAATCAGAAGATGTATAGCAAGAAAGAAAAAAAAACAGGTTTGATACTTGATCTTTATTAACTGTCGCTTTACGTTGATTTATTATAAACACTAAAAATGTGTGTAACAATATGAAAGATGGGGGGAGTGGGGACATTGATAGTCATAGCAAATACCGTGTTGGGTCTGTAGCCGCTAGGTCGTAGATGCTCCCTGGTGTAATCTAGGCTTTTTTTTTAGCATTGTTTGACCCTAATTAAATTCATCTGAAATAATTTAAATGTAAAACAAATAATGCAGTACAGTCCACAAAATAATTATTGTTGGGCCTTCTTCTTGCTGTGATATGCACAGTTTGAGTGATTTTGAATTTTTGAGATTGTAACAGCTTATGGTTAAGTATCTTGCTCAAGAACACAAGTGTGTTCAAATCCCGATGACTTAACCACTGATGCTCTTATTCCCTCGGCCAAGATACCCAACAATCTGGCAATATGCTGCTAATCTAACCAGGAACACCGGGCGAACCCCCTTCTCCGACAATGGTTATAAGTGTCTTGCTTAAAGACACTGGATACTATTGGAAATAGTCAAAGACCAGTCTTCTCTCTTGGTGTCTTCTCTCTCAACATATGCATAAAATAACAAACCTGTGAAAGTTTTAGCTCAATTTGTCACCGAAGTTGCGAGATAATATGAAAGAAAAAACACCCTTGTCACACTAAGTTGTGTGCTTTCAGATGCTTTCGAGACCTCAAAATCTCAATTCTGAGGTTTCGAAATTATATCGAAAATTACGTTACTTCACAATGTTTTATACTATCCACAGCTCTTATTGCTTTTTACCAAGTAAGTTTTTATGCTAACAATTATTTTGAGTACTACCAATAGTGTCCACTGCCTTTACGGACATGACTGGGAATCCAACAAACACTCTGCTGAACAGAAACACCAGAGTTTGAATTTGGTTTCCTTAATTAACCGCTCGGCCACACACTTCCACATGTGTAACTGTCACACTGTGTAATATACAAAACCATACCATACAAAACATCTATTATCCTTTGAAATGTTTAATACATAATCAACATTTGTTAGCAACAGGTAAGGAGAGGGACGATCGAGAGGTGAGACCGAGATAAAAATATTCACTATGCAACCGCCATTTTGGACGAATTCAACGCGAAATTCAAATATTCATCTTCGCGAGAACATTCGCCACTCTGTGAGAGCAGCAATATGAAGCGCTTCCTAAATTTCAGCGAATGATGTGAAGACAGTTTATCGCCATCAAATTCATAAACATCGGTAACCCATTGGTACTGTTGGTAAAGCTTGCGTATTATGCGTAAGGTAATGGTAAGGAGAGGTTTAAGGACGACCGAGAACATATTTACTTTCAAAATGTTTTGGCGAGTTCATCGCGAATTTCAAATATCTAATTTGCAAGAATATTTGCCCAAGTGTGAGAGTAGTATAATTGAAAGTGGGTTGTGCGACAAGCAACTAATTTTTGTAGAGCCTGTCACAAATGGGAAATGAGTACTACATGTAGTTTTCCATGAATACAGTTTCAACCTTACACTAGTGAGTGATGATGACCATGAGTGTTTTCCCCGAGTCATGCGGGGCCCAGAACCCAATCCACAGGCTACAGGTTGAATTTGAATCCATGACCTCAAAGTGCTCAATGAGCACAGGTAAAAATACAGTCATTAGCAGTCATTGGTACCTCAACCAGTATGAGTGGTATAGGGTAAATACATTTTTTTCTACCTTACACTGATGTGTATGCACTGTGTTTTCAAAGTCCTGTGGAAAAAAGGACCACCGGGTACTTAAGTGGGATTCGAGCCCAAAACTGAGCATGCCCAGTGATGAAGCCAGTTCCACAACTTAAGCAGGTGCCCCATTGGAAGGCCCCAAAGAACTACACTCAAATGGTTCAAAACACACAATGTGCAACAATCTTGTACCAATGCCATCACCAATTTGTGCAATAGACTGCTACCACTGGTGTAGTGGAGTAATAGATACGGTGCTAATTATAGTGTGTTCTCTCTGGCAACATTTTTTACTTCTCCAACATACTCACAACCATAAACCTTGCAACTATGAGGAACAAATTGTCCTGACATGAGTTGTTTAATTAATTAAAGACACAACATACAGGTGGAGTCAGCTCTTACCATATATGACAGTTTTGCAATCCAAAAGTAGTCATTGGAACTTGTAGGTGACACTGACTGCTGAATTAGGTAGTCCAGAGGTAGTAAAAGGAAGTCAAAGACATTTCAAAAGTCATTCCAATGAGCAGTCATTGCATAATTAAGCAGTCAAAGAAATCCACAACTTTCTCATAAGCAGTCTAATGGGTTGCAGAATTGAAGGCTTATTTTTATTTAACCACGGGTCTACTTAGATTTGTTTACCACATTTAAACAGCAGTTATGTAACAGTTAACTAACATTGTGTTGTTGCATATGGAACAATGATATACAAGACCAGTGTGTTTAAATGGTTTATTTGTTTTTCTTCAATTGATTACATTGTCATTGTGCAATAATATGACCTGCACTTCTCTGGCTACTCTGACTTTATACATGAAATTCAGAATATGACCTGCACTTCTCTGGCTACTCAGACTTTATACATGAAATTCAGAATATGACCTGCACTTCTCTGGCTACTCTGACTTTATACATGAAATTCAGAATATGACCTGCACTTCTCTGGCTACTCTGACTTTATACATGAAATTCCTGGCCAACTTATTTGACACATAACATTATAACAGCAAAACATTTTATACAGATCATTATCCCAAAAAGACCTTATAGGCCCACTGGCTCTACCCTGAACCCCAATTTCTTTAGATGTCACTTGCAAACTAGTTTATAACCGTATTTCTACCTCAATTAACATTTAATAATTTTTACATATTAATGGATACTAACACTAAATAACGTTCAAAACAATTTATGTGTTCAACCCCAATTTACTTGTGATTTATTACTTAAATAACATTTAAAAAGATTTATTTAAAAAAACATACAGAAAAACCCAATTAAACTCACAATATTTGCTTCACCTTACAACAGACCTGCTAAGTCTCACGCATTAGGCGTGACACTCACGCATTTGGGCTCTGTCTCACGCTCACACGCACAGCAACCATTTTCTCACGCATTGGGGCCAGACCGGGACAAAAATAAAAAATAAACGCAATTCGTTGCCAAATCGCGCTCGTGTGTACAAAAAACGCAATCTACAATGTTTGCACAATCTTCAGCTTGCACGCAGTTTATCAGAGTCATCAACTTGAGCTGCCATTCAAACAGAGCGCAAATTTGAAGATTGCGCATGCTTTTGCTCTCCCATCAGGTTCAGCTTATTGCGCACAAGTTTTTCCCAATTCGTTTAGCAAATTCGTTAAGTACGCTCCACTAGCGAAGACACAAACAGGCAGGAGAAGTGAGCGGAGGATTTTGGACATTATTTTTAGTCATTTTTTTTGTCTTTTTTGGGAAGGAAATAATCTGACACAATCGTACCTCCAATATAACCATCAACATCTCATGTTTTTCTCATGTGAGTTTAATTATTCTGATTTTTTTTTTTTTTTAAGTTTGGTGGCGATTTCGAAAGGCCTTCTAAAACTGCAGTTTTTTTTCGGGGGGGGGGGGTGGTGGTAGTGAACTTAGAAAATCCTCACGCATAGCTGGCCTCTGGACTTGGCATCTCTGTTACAACCACATGATTAAGTTCAGGAAAAGAGAACACCATAACTTTAAAAAGTCTTTATCTTTCCTTTAATACAGAAAATGAAACAAAAAACATTCCCGAGACCTTAGAACATACTACTTAGGAATGCTTGATCAGCAGTGCTCACTGTACTGTGATTGCCATAGGGGATGAGTGTCTTAAACGTAACATTTGAATAACACCTTATCATTTCAATTTTATTTTAAAGAGCTAAAAAGGAATACAGTTTAAAACAAATCTCAATATCACAGAGATCTTTTACATTAGTAGCTGCAGCTAATTTGCTAGGGAAATTTAATATCTTTACACTTCTCATTTTGTTTATTCTATACCAAAATTACAGCCAATAGCCAATTTACACTGATATTTACAAATTTAGTCCCACCAAAAAATAAAAATTAATTAAAGACGCATACATTCACAACTTTTGACTTATATACATGTAGTCAACCAAAATAATGCCAACTAGCATTCTCCCAATCTCAACAATACCAAAATATAATCCAGAAATCATCATATGCAAATTCAAGGATGACCTTTGAAATCATAAGTACTGTACATGTGTATACTATGATGTCATAATCAACTATTGCAGTGTACAAGTGTTGAACGTTGTGACGGTGTCCCATGGTGTTTTGTACACCCGAGGGGGCAAATGGAGCCTCGGGTTCCATTGCCCACAAGGGTGACAAAACCCATGAACCCGTCACATCGTGCAACAATTTTTTGTTTTACATTGTACCTTTGTGACATGATTATTCCTCTTATCAAAGTTCTTTTGTCATCATCAAACACTATTTACGACGAGTACATGTATGCATAGTTTAATAAGCAGACAAACAGTTGTTAAAATACGAAACAATTCTTCAATGTTCCATCGAGTCTGCGGCCATAAGCGTTGGAAATCAACCAATGCTGGGAACGATCAAGTTAATGTACACCGGTTAACAAAACTCATGTTACCTGCTGGTGCTGTGCAACCATGGTACAGTATACAATTGTTACACGCTGTAACGGGATCCATGGCGTTTTGTACACCCAAGGGGCAAAATGGCACCGGAGGCGAAGCCAAGAGTGCCATTTGCCACCGAGGATGTACAAAACCCATGGACCCCAGTCACAGCATGCAACAATTGTTTTGTTATACCTTGGTAACATGATTATTCCTCTTCTCGAAGTTCTGTTGTCAGACGAACAGCTCAAATAAGAAACAAATCTTCACCTGTTCCCTCAAACCCACATGTTTCGTACAGCTCTGGAAATCGACCAACGGTGGGAACGATCAAGTAGATGTACACCGGTGTACATCACTTTTCATGTTACCCGGCGCGCTGTGCATTACACGTAGCGCAAATTTTTAGCCATGATACATGCGAAGTTGTTGCACTCACGTGATTGGTTCTCGACCAATCAAATATCACAATCTGTACAGAGGTACATGTATAACAAGCACTTTTGTTGCACGTCACGTGATTGGTTCTTGATTCACAATTTGTTACCAAGGTATAACATTGCATTTTGTAGCAGGTTTAACATGAATTTTCTATTTAAAAAAACACTAACTTAGGTACTCTGAGATCAACTCTCTACCACCATACATCATACATATATGTGAAGTTTGAATGATCTTACCTCATTACTAAAGCAAAAATAAAGATTAAATCTTAATATAAGTTTACATATTTCCCATGGAGAGTCTTTGACTGTTAACACAATATGATTGAGGTGATTTCTGGACTTGACTGTTTCATTTCACAAGGCAAAGACAAGCAAAATCCAAAAATACCACACATAAGACTCTTGTCACATGATGTTTTTTTTTCAAATAATTCACAATTCATTTCAGTAATGGTATTTAACCCTTAAGAGACCGATTTGACCATTTTAAACAGAAGGGTCAAAGAAAATGTATCAGGACAAATTTAAATTTATCGATGTTTCCCAAAAACGAAGCTATTTAGAATCTGTTTCTTCATAATTTTACTGACATTTTTCCAGAATCTAATGTGGCAAAAAACCCCAACACTATTTGGACTATTGGGGCAAATGGTGATGATTATACATAAATGAATGGTCTTTTAAGGGTTGAACAGCTGAAAAATCATAGCTGGAGACGTTTAAGACTGGTAGGCTCAATCTTGTTTGGTGTTCACAGCCGTACTTTTGTTGACATGCGCTCGCTAATAATGTGTAGTGCAATCATAGAGCTACAATGTATATATATTGACTAAGAGCGCTAACTTGCTCTGCGTTTTGAAGCCACCCTGGGCGCAGACATGTTTGATGTGGTGCGTGAATATGGAACGATTTTAATTTTAAGAGAACACACATTGGCGTAATTTTTTTTACACTCGGCGTGTGCACTTTACGTACGCGACTGCCCATTCGCGTCTGTCCCCGCGCTGCCTTAAAAAAAAGTGTACTCGCCTCATGACACTCGCAGTTTGTACGCTTATCAGCAGATTGTGCGTTCACATTTGCTGCATTTTTGGGGGGTTCGATGACACATATGTAGCAAAGAACAAACACACGATCATGCAAATAGCCGTACAATTGCCATACAAAATTTCAAGCTTTTGTATTGGTTTGTACATAAACATGGATGTGCCCACATGGCTTCAAAACCTTAGTGCGTGTATAACGGTGTGTTAGCACTCTAGTCAATATATATAGCTCTATGAGTGCAATCAATACATATGGTACTCAAAGCACAATTTATTAGTATGAGCGAAGGTTAGCTGTGAAGCATGCTAAGTGTCCATTATTTATTAACATACATGTAGGACTCACATATTAAATAATGGCAACATTAAGTATGTTTCCCACCAATCAAATGACAAGAATCTAGAAGTGCAGTATTGCAAAAAACACATTATTTAGCTGATATGATTAGGTCTTTAACTTGTTCAATTTAACAAATAAAATCTTATTGGTTTGACCATAGAGAAAACACCACGGAAGGAGTTCGAACTTCCTTACTTCAGAGGAAACACATTCGTCGCCGCTAATCAGTTCCAGTCTTATGTTAATCCTATTGTGACTGCTGGCACAAACCTCCACTGGAGAAGTGCACTGTACTGTGGGTAACCAGCGTGCGCAGAACCCCAATAATGAATGAAAGAGTGGCAGGAAAAGAATATTTCTATATGCTTATACCATAGATAAATGACCAAAGTCTTTGTTTGAAGTTGGGTAACGTTGGGAAACATCATGGCATACATCACGGAAGAGCTCATTTCATGACGAAGAAAATGCACTATTTCTTTAGCATGCGAGGTCCTGCAATTCCCTAAAACATCATATTTCAATAATTAATACATTTTTCATGATTTTGGTACAAATTTCATGAATTTCAGTTGTTTTTCAACAACAAAACATTGACATAATAATAGCTGACATTAAAATCTTTGTGATTGCGTCTGTCTTTATAAATAAGTGTGAACTGTACTCGACTGCGCATTATTTTAAGATATATTTCTACTCCATTATTGTGGAAAATCTTGCAGTGAAATGACGTCAGAAAATAGACATGGCATTCTTCAGCGCATGCCTCAAATGAGCTGTAATTTACCAGTGAAAATGTGGCGACGTACCTCATGCACAAAGGGCCATTGATCTCTATTGTTACTGCCCGGGAAGTTCAAACTCCTTTCGTGGTCCTTTCTCTATGGTTTGACCTACATGTTTTATACCAAAGACTTACACAATACATGTAATAGTGTTTGTATCCAATCATGAGACTTGATGTTTCAAATATTAAACATCTTTGCAGAGTTTACCTGTCAACATTTTATGGAACCAAGGAGTCCAATGATGTATAGAAAAGGATGTAGGCTGCCGCACTCTGTAAATAAGAAGCAAAAGCAATTATTTCACTTTCACAGATATTTTGTAATGTACGGTACTGTTAGAACAACTTTTCAAATAATGACAGTCAAATCCACATCACTATTACACGGTTTTCAAATAATGACAGTCAAATCCACATCACTATTACACGGTTTTCAAATAATGACAGTCAAATCCACATCACTATTACACGGTTTTCAGTACCAACATAATTCTATTTCTGTGCCTGCTAAAGTTTCCGAATCCGCTCTGTCCTCGGTCATGAATTTACCTTTGGATGCTACTGTATTAGCAGATAGCACTTCTGTTGAAAATTGATGAAAAAACATTACACATTTTGTGGGAAACTTCAAATTATTTTTGAGAGTGAAGTTCTGGAAACATCTCACAACTTACTGATTTAGAAGTCAACTACACATTCAACAAACCAGCGTTGCACACAACAATGTATTTAAAAAAAATTGCTACTGAAAATAACACTTATTCTCTTGCGTCTGTTTTGTAATTTGTTTACTTAGGGGAATATCGTTGACATAAAGGGAAGGCAGCGGAGAGACGCAAGAGACAGATGATATTGTTTGATAATTGTATACTCCGTGGCGATCCATACACATGGCTGATGTCACATTTTCTGCAGCGGTCATGTGGAGTAAAAAATACCAAAAGTTGCAGGTCAGTTGCACTCCAAGGGTGGTTTATTGTGCATCGTAGCTGGGGTTGGTCGTCAAACCTGGGCTTAGTTGTGCTAATCCAACATTTTTGGGAGACTAACTTAGTCCACTTCTGTTGGTCAAATTGACCCTCAAGGACTGGATATTGCATTCCAATGGAGAATTTATGAAGCACTTTTGGATTGAGGGTTAGTTCCACTCCTCGTCTAATGTACCTTCAGTTTCCAAGCAGTATCTGCACTGACCTTACGCTTAGTTAGACGTTGGCACAAATCACAAGTTGGCGGCCACATTGAATAATAACAAGAACACATTCCTGAAGTCAACTGAACCAGATAAGATGTATTTTGAACTGCATTATGAAAGGGATCCTGCCAAAACTAAAGTCTCTGGGGTTTTTGGCCATGTCACACCTGCTGGTACAGTACGTCATTGAATATTTCTCATCTCAAAACTACCATGAGGAGTCTTGTCTATGACCACCACCCTAACTAGTCTACTTAAAAAAATAACGTCAAAACTAACTCAACCTCCAACTCGGGAAACAGAAGAAGAAACTTGATGATGTTGTCAAAACATTGTGGCCAACATACTGTACATGTAGAGTACTTTGCACTATGGTAAACGTATCTGAGGACTTACATGTAATCATTGACTCTCAAGGCAAAGCTTACCTATCACGGTAAAACTCAAAAACACCAAGGAGAGAAAGGATTGTAACATATCTACAGCATGTGGAACCAACGACACTGCAAAAAAAACACTTCAGAAGGTCCACAACGACAATGAAAACCTTATTTACCAAGCAAAGAAAATCTAGCATTCCATGAAGAACTGATGACATAGTTGATTCTACAAGAATAGACATGTTGTCTAACCATGGTCTAACCAAGCCAAAGAGAGAGACGTCAACTATATAAGTAATGACACAAACTTGAAATTAAAAGATGGCAGTGTGAATGAAACTGCATTGTGTATAACAACCTTCATCTATCTGACACGCAGGTCATAAGACTCCCTTCATAACCTTGGATTTTTCTAACACATCAACATGTAGCCCCCATATTGGACAGAGACAGTGGCCAAATCAACATTAAACAACGTTCGTGCCCTGCTCTGACCGTCAGCATGCCAACAGCCCAGCATTTATCAGCTGATGAGGCACCAGCAATACCAAACCCTTGCATGGTCAAGGCTGCAAAGACCAACTTTCACAAAACACAAGCCCCACCGGAACAAGCTGAAAGAAAGGACATTAAGGAAGAGGATCCATAGTCTGGGTCCCTCACATGATGAAATTCACCACTTGCACCAACCAGCAAGCTGTCATCTTTCTGGAGAGACTAGACCAAGTGTCTGATTTACTGCATGCATACATGTACATGCACGAATGAATGCAACTTGTGCGTTTTGCGTAGCTTTCCTGACCACACATCCAGGGGTGCATGTAAAACTTCAGCTATATAATTACATATTTACTCAATTAAATATAAATATAAACTCTCAATTAAATGTTGCTGGACAAAGCAACTACACAAAGGAGCACAATCAAATTATACCAAAATTATGGTGTAAGAGAGCTTGTTGACATGGTAAATATTGAAGGCAGAGGTAAGTAGATTCAATACGGTACTGTAATTGGTGGAGGCAACTATATGGGAGGCAACAACATGGGATGGGAGGCAACAAAATGGAATGGGAGGCAACAACATGGGAGGCAACAACATGGGAGGCAACAACATGGGAGGCAACAACATGGGATGCTGGGAGGCAACAACATGGGAGGCAACAACAGGGAAGGCAACAACAGGGAATGCAACAACAGGGAAGGCAAAAACATGGGAGGCAACAACATGGGAGGCAACAACATGGGAGGCAACGACAGAGGAGGCAACAACATGGGAGGCAACAACATGGGAGGCAACAACATGGGAGGCAACAACATGGGAGGCAACAACATGGGAGGCAACAACATGGGAGGCAACAACACGGGAGGCAACAACATGGGAGGCCACATCAGAGGAGGCAACAACATGGGAGGCAACAACATGGGATGGAACAACATGGGAGGCAACAACATGGGAGGCGACAACATGGGAGGCAACAACATGGGAGGCCACATCAGAGGAGGCAACAACATGGGAGGCGACAACATGGGAGGCAACAACATGGAAGGCAACAACATGGGATGCAACAACATGGGAGGCAACAACATGGGAGGCGACAACAGAGGAGGCAACAACATGGGAGGCAACAACAGAGGAGGCAACAACATGGGAGGCAACAACATGGGAGGCAACAACATGGGAGGCAACAACAGGGAATGCAACAACATGGGATGGAACAACATGGGATGCAACAACATGGGATGCAACAACATGGGAGGCCATACCAGAGCTGGCAACAACATGGGAGGCAACACCATGGGATGGAACAACATGGGATGCAACAACATGGGAGGCCACATCAGAGCTGGCAACAACATGGGAGGCAACAACATGAGAGGCAACAACATGGGATGGAACAACCTGGGAGGCAACAACATGGGAGGCCACATCAGAGGATGCAACATTATGGGAGGCAACAACATGGGAGGCAACAACATGGGAGGCAACAATATGGGAGGCAACAACATGGGATGGAACAACATGGGAGGCAACAACATGGGAGGCATCAACATGGGAGGCAACAACATGGGAGGCAACAACATGGGAGGCCACAACATGGGAGGTCACATCAGAGGAGGAAACAACATGGGAGGCAACAACAGAGGAGGCAACAACAGGGAAGGGAAAAACAGGGAAGGCAACAACATGGGAGGCAACAAAATGAGAGGCAACAACATGGGATGCAACAACATGGGATGCAACAACATGGGAGGCAAACTGATCTAGCCAAGGAGCGATTTTTTTATGAGGTGCCACAATAGCATGGTGGAATCACAGGAAATGGATGAGGCACAGCAGACAAGGTGGCTGCTGACGATGCCTGATTACTCATATAGCAACAGAGATGGAGAAGCTGAGTAGCTACGACAATGCAACAAGCTAAGTCAGTGCCAGAACAATGAAGTTTTAAATTACAAGCTGTCTGTGTGTATCCAATGTCACACTGCACAAAAGAAGGCTTGCTGAACTCTGCTACAAGTCAAAACTTGCAGACTTGCCAAATGCCATGAAGGTAATCAAGAGACCCCAGTTCCCAAGAAAACTATGTCACTTCAGAGGGAGCCAATTCTCACAATGTTTTATACCATCAACCTCTCCCCATTACTCGTTACCAAGTAAGGTTTTGTGCTAATAATTATTTTGAGTAGTTACCAATAGTGTCCACTACCTTCAAACAGTTGCCATGAACACAGGGACAAAGATACTGGCGGATAATCAACACATACATCAGCGCCGTAAAACTTTTATTATTCCAACCCTATTGCATTTTCGATGAAATACCTACAAGCAACCCCTAAGATGTTGTCAATCTTCAGCCAAAGTCAGAATCAACCTTGATTTGCCACTCAACATGGTTGAAAAGAGTCTCAAGAGTGTTGCAATCAAATGACTACACCCAAAAGATGATTCTGAAAATACCCACTCCTACACGGTATACTTGCAGACTAAAGTGTGGAAAGACAATGTACATGTAACACTGCAGCCTGATGATTGGGTGAGGGGGGGGGGAATGGTGTAAAAGTTTCATCATCATCATCAATTAGCCGTCACAACTAAACTTCCATTGACAACGTCACACCAGAGGTGTGAAAGTTTGCTACCAGAGAAATACATGAAGTATTTAGACCATGGTGTTCAAGCCATAACAAATGGTGCTACCAGAGAAATACATGAAGTATTTAGACCATGGTGTTCAAGCCATAACAAATGGTGCTACCAGAGAAATACATGAAGTATTTAGACCATGGTGTTGAAGCCATAACAAATGGTGCTACCAGAGAAATACATGAAGTATTTAGACCATGGTGTTCAAGCCATAACAAATGGTGCTACCAGCATGACCAGAGAAATACATGAAGTATTTAGACCATGGTGTTCAAGCCATAACAAATGGTGCTACCAGAGAAATACATGAAGTATTTAGACCATGGTGTTCAAGCCATAACAAATGGTGCTACCAGAGAAATACATGAAGTATTTAGACCATGGTGTTCAAGCCGTAACAAATGGTGCTACCAGAGAAATACATGAAGTATTTAGACCATGGTGTTCAAGCCATAACAAATGGTGCTACCAGAGAAATACATGAAGTATTTAGACCATGGTGTTCAAGCCATAACAAATGGTGCTACCAGAGAAATACATGAAGTATTTAGAATATATGGTGTTCAAGCCATAACAAATGGTGCTACCAGAGAAATACATGAAGTATTTAGACCATGGTGTTCAAGCCATAACAAATGGTGCTACCAGAGAAATACATGAAGTATTTAGACCATGGTGTTCAAGCCGTAACAAATGGTGCTACCAGAGAAATACATGAAGTATTTAGACCATGGTGTTCAAGCCATAACAAATGGTGCTACCAGAGAAATACATGAAGTATTTAGACCATGGTGTTCAAGCCATAACAAATGGTGCTACCAGAGAAATACATGAAGTATTTAGACCATTGTGTTCAAGCCATAACAAATGGTGCTACCAGAGAAATACATGAAGTATTTAGACCATGGTGTTCAAGCCATAACAAATGGTGCTACCAGAGAAATACATGAAGTATTTAGACCATGGTGTTCAAGCCATAACAAATGGTGCTACCAGAGAAATACATGAAGTATTTAGACCATGGTGTTCAAGCCATAACAAATGGTTAGATTTGCAACGATTCATGTGGAAAATGTCTAGAAGGCCTTTGCACCAAGATTCCATCGGTTAAACTTGATTTTTAGTTTCTTTGATTAATTGAATCAATAAAAAGAATGTAGTACATGGTTATAACATGCAGCCATGTCAGGGAAATTGCAAAGATCGTCGAGGAAGACATTCAATTTCCATATAAAGTGAAAAGGAAAACGATTTTTCTTGTGTCTTTGTGCACAAAACTAGGCACAGGTACACTGCAGCAGGCGGCAGCATGGTGTGTAGACTTGATGCAAGTCCCATTCTCGTGTGAGAGTTCCCTAGGCTTACATGTATCACGCCAACTTACTATGAAACAACCCACAGCATACAGTACAGTGCACGCTCGCCATCAAAATGTGGTCCCGAGAATGGGACTTGACGAGGTCGTTTCTTACTCTGCACGTTGTTATTGGAAAATCTCCCCAAATGGGGAGATGTACAAAACCAATGGGAGCATGGAAGTGCTGCCCCGTCGGTAAAATACTCTGTGACATCACAGAGCAAGACATTGTAAGGCACGCGTCGGCGGGCAAACTCATCAGCGGGCAAGGGGGTGTCAGTATCATGAGTTGTTGATTTGCACTTCCCAAAATTCATATTTTGCAAACAAAACCGACCCCAATGTATGTTACATTGTATTAACTTAAATTCAAACTTTTTATAGTTAAATTGGTTATTCAAACAGGTATTTCAATCAACTAAGTACTTATCCCACAAATGACAAATGGACTAGTCTTCGTTTTGGGTGCGTTTGATTGGTCAACACGTATCACGCATCAATGTTACATATTCATAAGTGAATATGTAGTAGGGGTAGAAAATGCATTGTGTTATTATTCAAGTTAGTTAATTCCATGTTCTAGTTAATTGCTTTTCCTGTTTACATTGTCCCTTCAGCTGTTTTATTGCACCCCTGTACATGTAGGTTGTTATTTCTTAGAAGTCTTTTGTTGCATGTTGGTAAACAGTTTCTTAATCCTTTGGTAGTGTAGTCACCCATCCAGTGCATTGTAGCCTATATAATTATAATCAGATAGCAGCCTGGCAGCGCAGGGAGCACATGTGTTCTTAGCTCTCTTCTTCAAGTTTTGATTTTCTTCACCATGTAATTTTGCCTGTTTCAAGTATTTTCTGCTATTTTGGACTCGGTATCCTAAAGCCATTTTGATTTTAATTTGTAACTTTTCTTTGGCACTGTGTTTGATGGTTTAACTGTGTTTGTATTTTAGTTTTGGTTTAGTTGAGTTTTTTAATAGTTCTTGGTATAGGTTTCCTTTGTTGAAGTTGAGGTTTCAAACAGAGTAATTTTAAAGTGCGAGGTCCAAGTCCATTCGTTTTGGTCTAGAGGTTTTTATTGTTTAATACTGCTTTTGTTGATTGATTTATAGTCAATAAAGCTATTTTTAGTTGTTTTTGTTGAGAAACCTACACTTTGAGTCACTGTTCCTATTTTTTTTCATCTCCTCGCGTCTTAGCCCTATCCGATCTTGGTTTTTCTCATTTGTTCAAGCGAGTGCCCCCATAGTTAGCATTTTTATTTAGCTTTATTCATTCATTTTCTAAGTGTACCCTTTTTCCGGGTTACATTTTTTTGGTGGAGAATCCGGGTAGGGTTTATGTTCCTTAAGAACTTAGCCAGGTTTTGTTAAAAAGTAGGGACAGTCATTAGTTTTAGGGTTACAACACAGTGTCAAAGTTAAGAAGCATTTTATTTCACTATGGTTGAACGGCCGAGTTCCACCATTTTGCCAGATGGGACGCCATATATATCCCCACCCCCAGGATTCGGTTGTGATAGTATCCTGCAACCACCCCCAGGATTTGGTTGTTTTGCCAAAATTCTCCAACCAGTGGTTAAGCCATCTTTGACCACCCTTCAGATGTGTGGGTTTGACCCACAACCAGCAGAAAGACCCTCAGTTCCGTCGATGGAGGAGCCTGCTAAGAAGAGGAGCTTGTTAGAGACGGTGAAGGATCTCCTTGGAGACATCGTTGCCCAGCAGCAACGACAAGGAGAACTGTTGGTAAGACTGCAGATGCAGATGGATGGTCGTCACCGCCAGAGGAGAAGTTCTGCTTGGTGCAGTAAAGTACCCCGAAGTTGCCAGAGGCAATGGCGAGAGTTTGATGGCCAATCCACACCAACAACAGTTTATTATAGTCCGTCATCGTTTCAACAGGTAGATTCGACCACAGCAGTAGAGGAAGCAATCCTGCCAACTCCTCCCCCTGACGTGAAATCAGCCCAAATTAAAGATGCGGTCATCTCTAGAGTCGTGGAGTTGAAATCTTCTGGTCAAAAGCAGCCCAGCCCCCATCAGCTGAAACGTGAACCAGAAGCGGTCAAGAGGCTGTTGCACTCTTGGGACAACCTCGAAATCGAAGAGGGTACGTTGTGCTATCGGCAAGGCAAGGAGGAGCCGGTGTTGGAGGTTTTGCCCAAGACGATGATGTGGCCGATTTTACATAGTATACAGGCTTTATTCAACATTAAGGGTTTCCAGGAATTAATACGTATGGCTCGTCTAACTTATTTTTGGTCTTGATTTTGTATCATTGTTTTCTTTGTATTAAATTCATTTTTGCTGTTAATTCATTTCAGTTCTATTTGTGTAAATTTAACATTGTTGAGGACAACAATGGATTTAAGTAGTGGCTAGTGTAGTAGGGGTAGAAAATGCATTGTGTTATTATTCAAGTTAGTTAATTCCATGTTCTAGTTAATTGCTTTTCCTGTTTACATTGTCCCTTCAGCTGTTTTATTGCACCCCTGTACATGTAGGTTGTTATTTCTTAGAAGTCTTTTGTTACATATTGGTAAACAGTTTCTTAATCCTTTGGTAGTGTAGTCACCCATCCAGTGCATTGTAGCCTATATAATTATAATCAGATAGCAGCCTGGCAGCGCAGGGAGCACATGTGTTCTTAGCTCTCTTCTTCAAGTTTTGATTTTCTTCACCATGTAATTTTGCCTGTTTCAAGTATTTTCTGCTATTTTGGACTCGGTATCCTAAAGCCATTTTGATTTTAATTTGTAACTTTTCTTTGGCACTGTGTTTGATGGTTTAACTGTGTTTGTATTTTAGTTTTGTTTTAGTTGAGTTTTTTAATAGTTCTTGGTATAGGTTTCCTTTGTTGAAGTTGAGGTTTCAAACAGAGTAACTTTAAAGTGCGAGGTCCAAGTCCATTCGTTTTGGTCTAGAGGTTTTTATTGTTTAATACTGCTTTTGTTGATTGATTTATAGTCAATAAAGCTATTTTTAGTTGTTTTTGTTGAGAAACCTACACTTTGAGACACTGTTCCTATTTTTTTTCATCTCCACGCGTCTTAGCCCTATCCGATCTTGGTTTTTCTCATTTGTTCAAGCGAGTGCCCCCATAGTTAGCATTTTTATTTAGCTTTATTCATTCATTTTCTAAGTGTACCCTTTTTCCGGGTTACAAATACATTTACATATCAGGCAACCTGTCCCGCAAGCTGAACAGGTTTGGGAATGCAGAACATCAGAAAACAGTAGTTTTCTGGCGGTGGCACACAATTGGGACTCGAGTCAAGTCTACATGGTGTGTGGCGCGCCCAGAACTTGCAGGCCCGAATTGGTGTATACAGGTGAGTCTGTTCAGATTTCTGTTCTGTTAATCTCATGAATCCCCTCGTTAGGCTGTCAATTACCAATTGAGCAAGAAACATATTGTACACAATGTAAGGTCAATTACTTTTGGGGAAAAAACTAAAACAAACTGCAGAAGATCACTTTCTTACCTTGATGTTACTCTGCTTTGCTTCAAGGACTTCATGGTCATCAAACTTGTTCCAGCGATTGTTGTTTACATTGAGACAACAGGCTGTGTCTGTTGGGTAAATATATGCATGCACTAGTCATTTTCTAAGGGAACCAAAAAATAGAAATACCAATTCTTTCACTTAGTTTGTCCAAGGTCATGTCACAAAGACCCTTATCAGGAGAACTAGGTTTTTGCCAGCTGCATCTTCGCCCGTTTGGAAACCTTACACAAATTTATAATATCAATATAAACAAGGGAAACTGACTGGGTAAATTTTGAAGCCAGGGATCACACCCAAATTACGATACAACCTGGGAAGCAGCAGCCAGGGGATCACCTTAAGGGGATGCGACTTTTTGTTTCAGATATCAATATAAACCACATGGGAAACTGACCCGGTAAATTTTGAAATGATTTTTGGGGTTGAACAAAGAATTGGCTAGAGTGGGATTCGAACCAACGACTTCCGGATTAATGTGCCGGCGCTCTACCAACTGAGCTATCTTGCCCTATATTGGCGGTGTCCCTATTTTGTCAATATCTTTGTTCGGGGTGCCAGTCAGAAGCCATACAACCGTTAACTGCCCTGTAGCCAGGTATCACACCCAAATTACGATACAACCTGGGAAGCGGCAGCCAGGGGATCACCTTAAGGGGATGCGACTTTTTGTTTCAGATATCAATATAAACCACAAGGGAAACTGCCTGGGTAAATTTTGAAACGAACAAAGATATTGACAAAATAGGGACACCGCCAGTATAGGGCTAGATAGCCCAGTTGGTAGAGCGCCGGCACGTTAATCCGGAGGTCGTTGGTTCGAATCCCACTCTAGTCAAGTCTTTGTTCAACCCCAAAAAACAAATTTATAATGCTAGAAAGAAAAAAACTTTAAAAATGTTTAAAATGCAGCTGTTATGGAATGGCAATGAAAGTCTGAAGTCATTATGATAATTCCAGAATGTAATGATCACATTGGAGACAAAGAGTCAACATTTTTCAGTTGCTTGTATTCCTTCATAGCATAGTGATTAGCTGCAGCACGGACATGCCAATAGACTATACATGTCTCGCGCGGAGTTGAACTTCCGGGACCATTCTGGTCCCAACCTTATGGAGTTCTACGTTGGGGAGATTTTGTTTCGACCATTGTTTTAGTTTAATGTAATTTATAACCATGAAAATTACATGTTGCTGAAAATGTAATACTAATTAACAACAAATACTAAAATCAAAATTAAAATAAAAATTAAGAATTTGATCACAAAACTTATGCAAACGCTTGTTTTGGTCGTGCTGGGTGAAAAGCCTTTTCATTGGTCCTTTGCTGCATATAAACCAGATTCTAGTAGTTTTACATTCGAGCGTAGATTTACAAAAGGAGTTTCAAAATATTTAAGATCAAATTAACATCAAATTAAAGTGAAGAAAAACAAAAAGATCTTTGGGCACCTCCGCTGATATTATCTCAAACACACTCACATGAAAAACATTATGTCACCATAGTTCAACAAGATCGTAACTCAAAGTTTGCGTAAATTGCTTTTTAAGATTTGAGAACAAGCACTGTTTGACAGTACTTACAACAAACTTGTGGAATTGTTTGTTGCAGTGATAGTCACTGCTCTTGCCAAACTGTTGGCTCCCGATTTCTGCCCTGTTTAATGACACGTACTTGTAACCTGAATGGGGTATATTTTTATATGGACATAATCTACAGCCAACCATCCTTTTCTGTCACTGACTTTGTTTCGAAGTGTGAAGACTTTCATTGTACTTTGGAGCATCTTGCAGGAAGATAATATTTCTTGGTTATTTCAATCTTTACTATGACTGTTAATCCAAATTTGAGGCCCAACCCTTGACTTAAGTCATCGGTTTGCTTAACTATCGTCAATCAATCCAAAGCCAAAACACTAAGGTTTGTGCAAACACTTGACTTGGTATTTGTCAAATACAACAAAATCCTGATAGAGTTACAAAAATGTATACACCTTGTTATTAAAGGAAAAAGTTGCCAAATGCAAATGGTAAGATATATAATTTATAAGTAGAATACAATGATCCACACAAGTATGCCTAAAAATTGCACGGTTTTCCTTTTACGTCACAAAGAAACACAGTCGGCCATTTTGTGGAGTCCAAATTTTGACCCCATAAAATGGCCAACCGTGTTAGTTCACGACGTAAAGGGAAAACCGTATAATTTTAAGTGATACTCATGTGGATCCATTAGAATAGAATAGAATAGAATAGAATAGAATAGAATAGAATAGAATAGAATAGAATAGAATAGAATAGAATAGAATAGAATAGAATAGAATAGAATAGAATAGAATAGAATAGAATAGAATAATTTTATTGTCCACGTTAAAAACATAGAAACTTGACATCCACTGGCCAAATTACAAGTATACACAATCAATATAAAAACTATATAAGTTACAAAATAAGTTAAGTTAGAAATACAAAGCAACAAAATACAAAAGACCCGCACACTAAAAAAATGCACCAGCCAAAACAACGCTAACCGGTCACAACAGGACATCAAGACAACAACAGGCTGGGGGAAAAACCCACTACTCCTACCCCCGTGTAGCCACCCGTGACCAGCTAACGCTGCCCCGACCAATCCATTCCAACAGTGCAAATAATACATTAAATACAAAACCATGGTAACAAGTTCTAACAACCCTTAGTAACCCTGCTAGCATTGTTGTTGAACATGTAAATAGCATTAGAAACAAATGATCGTCTGGTGCGGCATAGTGAAGTCCTAGGAACAGAAAGACGAATACCCGACCTATTGAATGTAAAACAATGAGAGGTGTCTTGCATTATTTTGTGTACTTTAATTAAGCATGAGTCTTTTCTCATACAGTGAACCAATTGAATCCAGATCAGTACCAATTAAACGATGAGCGATTTTCCTAGGTCTCTCCAGTTTCTTTACATTTTGTTTAGACAGATTCTACTTTTACAATACTTTCTAACTATTACAATATCTTTCTTACCATATGCATTTCATAACAAACGGTTTAAAATAAGGGAATAAAAGGGTAGTGACGAGTTCTTACATGGCTTTTAAAGCTGCCAGGGTTGAATTGCCGTGTGATAAAAGCCCGAACCAAAGGAGAGGGACTTGATCGCAACGACCCTGCAAGGTTTTAAACGGACGTGTAATGAACGAGTCACTACTCTTTTATTCCCATTCATAAATGCCCTTTTGTTAAAAAACTTTTAAAAATACAATTACAGACACTTTGACAGTTGAAAATTCAAGGTTTGAAATACTTTTTTCAAAAACTTTGTGAAGAGTATGTTGCGCAGGGGTTGTGTGTATGCACGCGCTTAGAAATAGAATACGCGCTGTTACATAGCTATGAATTGTGCGTTCCGCGTGATAATCTTGCCAGCCAACACGCGGAAGCCAGCCGGTTATAAACACTGGTCATTATCAACCATTTAAACACTCCCACGTGACGCGCTCTCCACCAATAAGAGTAGAGAAACTGTCTGGGGTATTTATGAATGCTCTTGAAAGACCAACTCGTCCAATCCAAGGCAAGTGTTCCTTTAACTGTATCCTAGACCTAAAAAAAGTTCTGTGATATGAAAATTTAAGTATGTAAAATATGTAAGTTTTTAATTCAATAGACTCAGTGGAACCACAGTCGTTATTGGATAAATGGACATGCCTTTAAAGGCAGTGGACACTATCGGTAATTGTCAAAGACTAGCCCTTACAGTTGATGTATCTCAACATATGCATAAAATAACAAACCTGTGAAAATTTGAGCTCAATCGGTCATCGAACTTGCAAGATAATAATGAAAGAAAAAAACACCCTAAGTCACACGAAGTTGTGTGCGTTTAGATGGTTGATTTCGAGACCTCAAGTTCTAAATCTGAGGTCTCAAAATCAAATTCGTGAAAAATTACTTCTTTCTCGAAAACTATGGCACTTCAGAGGGAGCCGTTTCTCACAATGTTTTATTTATACCATCAACCTCTCCCCATTACTCGTCCCCAAGAAAGGTTTTATGCTAATAATTATTTTGAGTAATTACCAATAGTGTCCACTGCCTTTAATACTCACTAGCGGGAAACCCGCGCTAAGCGGGTCCTGCTAGAGGCCTGCACTGTTCCGATTTCACAAAGCACTAAGATTGATCTAAACTTTGTATCAATCTTAATTTGCTATGCAAAGAGTGACCGAACAATACAAGTAACCCTGTCCTTGTTTGTACTCCGTTCAGTTTATTTTTTTCCTGTCCCGTATCATTTATTAGTCCCTTTTCTGTTTTCCTTTTCCGTATTATTTCCCCAGCCCCATTATTTTTTTTCCATCCTGATTATTATTTTCCCGTTTCGTATTATTTGTCAGTTGAATTAATTTTGTTCTTGTTCCGTTCATCATCCCTGTCACGCACTTGTAAGTGTTTTCGCAATTTTTTCTTTCTTTTTTTGCAAATTCCTGTACTGCGGGTCCCGCTAGACAGGTAAACTGGGCAGTTAGCACAATGGACCCTTCCCATGATATATGGTAATCACATTCACGCATGCATACAGACCCTGTTGGTTGGCAAACGCCATAGAGTTGTGCACTAAGCAGACGCGCAATCGCGTCTGCGTCACGCACCCATTAGCCGTGTACAAACCAGCGCGATCGTTCCCTCATTTTGCCAAACAAAACGTTAGTGCGCACGCGCTATGTGCAATTTACATATTTCATGGGAAGGGTCTATTGAATACCTGCTACGTATAACAATGTGCACTGTTGATGATCTGATCATAGTGCAAGGGGGTGGGGGGATGATGCGTTACACAATGACCACGTGAAGACAGTGAATAAACTTCGGCTGGTTGTTAAAGTAACGGTAACCAAAGCTTAAAAATCATTTGTCATGTGCACTGAATGTCCAAATGTGTAAAATTTTTAAGACATGTTTTGCTCAGTTTGTCTGAACTACAATGGTAGTTGTGTGTTTGTGGAGGGGGGGGATAACAAAAGAGATGTAGATGTCGCTTTTAAACTTTTTATTTAAGGCGTGTTTTATTCAGTTTGTCATAATTTGCTGGAGGAAGGGTGCATGTGTCCTGAAAAAATGAAGCTGCGTGATAGGTGCCCTTCCCCCGTCCACCTGTATCTTCCCTCTCCCCGCCCTAAGTGCTCCTACCTAAAGCCTGCCTCCATTCTCTATGATCCCATTGCGTCCAATAGCAACAATTAAACAAAAGGTGCCATTCCCCTGTCCCCCTGCCCCTTCCCTCTCCCCATCCCACGTGCTCTAAAGCCTGCCTCCGTTGTCCATGATCCCGTCGCATAGCAACAGTTAAATACAATGTGGCGTTCCCCCGTCCCTTCCCTCTCCCCATCCCAAGTGCCTGTCTCCGTTCGCCATGATCCCATCCCGTACGCCTCTCTCTCTGTCCAATATACAAAGAAAATCGTGTGTTTGTTGGGGGGGGGGGGGGGGGTTACAAAAGAGATGTAGATGTCGCTTTTAAACTTTAAGATGTCGCTGTGTAAACTTTTAATTTTAAGGCATGTTTTATTCAGTTTGTCATAATTTGCTTGAGGACGGACGCATGTGTCCTGAAAAAATGGAGGTGCGTGATAGGTGCCGTTCCCCGTCCCCCTGCCCCTTCCCTCTCCCCGTCCTACGTGCTCTAATGTCTGACTCCGTTCTCCATGATCCCGCCCCATACGCCTCTCTCTTAATATTTATGCATGACGTCATAATTCTTACCCAAAATGAGGCTATATGGGCGCCCCCACTGTACTGTACGCGCACGCGGCCCATAGCAACAGTTCTTTGCTTGCATTGTACGCGCGCACTGCCCATAGAAACAGTGAAAACGGCGTGCAAAACCCCACAAAATGCTGTGGGTTTTTTTCTCATAAATCCGTCAATTCTCAACGGATTTTTTTCGAAAATAGATGAGTGTCAAGAGGAAGTTAGCGTCTTTCTTCCGTGTAAATTTGGCGAGGTTTGATGCGGTATCCAGTGAGGAGATCCAATAACATACACACACATACACACAGACAGACATGATTCGGCTATTTATAAAGAGATAATACTTACAATGTCCGCCATCCAGGGTGCCAATGTGGTTAGAAACAGCATACAGGTTGTAGGAGTTACTTGGTTTAGGGCCAATTGTGTAAGGTGACATGTCCATATCACGCAGTGGGAAGTCGACCATAGTCTGCAACTTCTGACGCCACATCCCTTCATAGTAGAACCTGTCAACAAAGTTCATTTTGGACTTTTCTGAAAGTTACATTTAATGTTTGGACAATTTTACCAAAAGCTAAGACACAGCCGTGGACAAACGAGGAGAAGTGACTGGTCTGGAAGTGAAGTAACTGTATAGACTGTCAAGGCTTTTCCTATAGATATGAGACTTGTCTAGGAGCAGACATAATGGGTTGTTAAGAAAACAGTGGGTTGTCAGTGTTGCACTCAATCAAAGGGGGTTTAAAGCATCACTATGAACAATAATTGTGGTTAGCTTAAAAATATTAAGATAATCATCTATCTATGGTATTTTTTATAACGTTTAATCTATCTTTTCTTGAAACTCAATTTTGAAAAAAAAGGGGGGAAAAAGAGAGATGATGATTTCCAGTTTGAACGATCACAAAAAAAAAATAATATTATTATTAAATACATTTTGTCATTTGTACACATCCATTAAATGATTTCATGTTTTTTTAAGTTTCTATTCTTTATAGTTTAGTGCATGGTTCAAATGTAGATGGTTTAGACAAGACTAAAAATATCCAAAGGGCAACTGTACAAAATGCTTAAGCTATTAGTATGAGAATTAATATAAAAAAACATCTAGATGAATGTGAAAGCTTTGTTCAATGTCCACGCTATGGTTAATCATTAATAAATTCAGGTCTAATCATCATTATCCATGCATATTCAATAAATCATGTCTTGCTGCAGTGATGATTACAAGCTCCATTGCTTAATTTGTTCTTAGGGTCTACGCAAGAACTAAAAGCTCTAACCAATTGGATTTCACATTATGAAGATTTAAGATTTTATTAGCAATGAATTTTGTCAAAGGAATTGCTTTTGAACAGTATAAACAGGTACATTTATTTCAAATCACACCCAAATGATTGCGGGCTTTGGCTCTAAATGGAACCAATGCATACAAATGTGACAAGCACTTCAAAAAGCAACAAACAGACAGAAAAAGCTTGTAGTTTTAAAGACACATACCTTTTAAGATGGATAAGAAGGATACGAGGCAATTTCCAGATGAGAATTGTCTTAGAAGATTCCCTGTTTGTCTTGCATTGAGAACAATAGGTAGCATTGTCACCTGTAAGCTTCTCTTCAGTTGAAAACTTCTTAAGGCATTGCTACAGAAAAAAACAGAGAGATACGGAATGGAATGTTTCTGACAAAACATAAACAGCACCCTCAAAGAGGTCAAATAACTCAGAGTCATATATGGCAGTGTGCATTTGTCCATTGTTTGACACCAACGATGTTAGCCTATGCAAGGTGGATATAATATGAGTAATTGCAAAGAAGATATATACCATGAGGTAAAGTTAAAATATCATACATAAAAGGGTCTGGGTACTTTTTACACAATGTCCACAGATTTACATTAAACTAATATTTTTATGGAAGCTTTCTACCATCATAATGACAGAGCTCATCAAATGTCAATCATTCTCTATTCACAAACCATTGATTTTTCACAAAACAGCCACATCAAACTTACAATGTAACTTAACTAAGCTTAACTTAATTGTATTTTTAAGCGCTTTAACATTGTTTCAAAGTGCTATACAGTCAACAAAATATTATAATGCGCAGAAAAAGCAATATGGTTTAAAAATATACAGCAAATTATAAAAACAAAACCCCTAGTTCATTACCTGCAATGAGCATCGGCTGTTAGAGGGAATTGGCAATGACAAATACATAAAAGCTTCAAACTTGACTGAGTTATGCCCACAAGACAAGCACCGAAGTGTAGATTTATACTGGCCTTGGAACAAGGTCACAATAATAGATTGGTTGAGAAGGTGATGGTATTGCCAAGATAATTCTGCTGCCTTTGAATCAGTATACTTGTCCAGATCCTCTTGCTTGATGTATTCTCGTTTCCGCACCTTGTCAAAAGTAAACAAAAAACAAAAAACCCAATATACTAATTAAAAGAAACTATGCAATCATCCTATATACCGTTTGTCTCAAGAGTGACCTTTAACTACATTCATAACACAACCAGGAATGATTTGGCAGAAGCTGTGAAGATAACACGTTTAGATGGTCTGTTGACCTCTACACATACATAGCAATGTCTCAAGATCCCAGTTTTATGACAATTTATGTCATAAACAAGCCAAGGTTGCATTGGCTAATGAGATTAGCAATCTTTAAGTGACTGTTAGAATAGGGACATACGTGTAATGTAAAGCATCAAATTATTCATGAATTTAAAGTAAAACAAATAAATGCTCAACAAATTTAACGATTTCTGATTATTATTATTATTATCATCATTTAAAGGCACTGGATACTATTGGTAATTGCTCAAAATAATTGTAAGCATAAAAACTTAATTGTTAGCGGTCAATGGAGAGATGTTGATAGTATAAAACATTGTGAGATACAGCTCCCTCTGAAGTAACATGGTTTTCGAGAAAGAAGTTACAGTTGTATATCTCACTTAAATATTTGAATTTGATTTCGAGACCTCAGAATTTGATTTTGAGGTCTCTAAGTCAAGTGTCTGAAATCATACAACTTTGTGTGACAAGGGCATTTTTTCTTCCATTATTCTCTCGCAAGTTTGACGACCAATTGAGCTCAAATTTTCACAAGTTTGTTATTTTATGCATTTATTAAGATACACCAAGTGAGAGGACCGGTCTTTAACAATTACCAAAGCTGTCCAGCGTCTTTAAAGGACTTTAATAAGTATAACTATACCTCATACATATTCATGACCGAGAGTCAAATTTTCATTGGTCCATTCATCACCGCGTGCCAGGTGTTAATTTTGCTTATTACCAAGTGCACACGTGAGTATTCACAAAGTGGTAAATGCGCATGACAAGTAATAATTCCCTGGGAACTATTCTACTTGTCATGCGCACTACCATTGCGCGACGTCTTCCCCGGGCGCTTTTGATCATGGCACTGTTTTGTATACATGCTTTAACAGCGCTCTCTTAGAGACATCAAACACATGCAAACTTATCATGAGCATTTTGTTTCACAGTCATCATTTCTCTTGCTCAAAACTCATGTTCCGGTACTGAATATGTATGAAGTATAGTAAAACAAATATAACATGGTTTATTTCAGGTGACTAGTTGATGAGCTCCCCTCGGTATTGGAAGTTGACAAACCAGATCCCTCGGCTTCGCCTTGGGAGCTAGTTTGTCAACTTCCAATACCTCAGGGAGCTAAAATCGACTAGTGACCCTCAAACCATGTTGTATTTGTATAATAGCTCAATCAGCCAAGTTGAGGGAAAGAACTGAGATGAGTCAAAAAATAATTCTTCCATACCTGGTTAAGGTCTTCATGTAGACCATCTAACAGAAATAATAAGAATTCTTGAGAATCATGGTGATGTCCAATGTGCTTACGGAATTCAGGAACATATTTTGTAACAGTATCTCGTAGATCAAGAGGTGATACCGATCGATACTGACCAGACCACACTGCCTTAATCACAATAGCAAACTCCTCCGCTACATTTCCCCCACGACCAAGGGGATTTTGTCTGTAAATATTAAAAACAAAATTTGATTTCAGTGTGTTGGTTATTTTTAACTGAAAGGGCAATGGTTGCTACTGAAAAGTAGGGGACTGGCAGGCAAGTCTTGAAAAAATGCATCTAACATTATTTGCACCCCATTGACCAGGAGGCGAGATACAGTTTGTTTTTATTTCACCACCTGTGAACATACATTACATTGTAGTCTTCCTTGTCTATGACAAATCTTGTCATGGCCCAAACTGCTCCTATTTATTGTTTTTAAATAGATTTTACCTCATTTTGTGCCTTGTGGAATTGTAACAAAATGTAACACATTTGCCGTGTGCACACGCTTTGTGAAGGGATTGTGTACCGTGCATACATAACCGACGCATAAACTTGAATATGTAAGCATGTTTTGGCGCTCATTTCTGGTCTACTGTCTGTGTTATAGAAACAGAAATAGGTGCATGTTCCATCAGGGGAAAAAATGAAAATCAAGAAAACACTTTGTTTGATTTTTTATTTTATTTTTTATGAAATATTAAATCAAGAATTTAGATTTTGTTGCATTTCTCTAATGAAACTTCAATAAAAAAGTAAGGGGGGGGACACCATCTGCTATGCTGTGTCCCCCACCTCAGCCCCGATCCCCCACACATCAACGCGCTTGATTAATTGAACATACATGTGTTGTAGCTTTAAAACAAAAGAAATATTGGAGAGGTCTTCAAAGAAAAGCTTTCTAATAATTCTTAGTGACATAAAGTCATGTTTCCATCAATGTTGACATCATGTTTATCTTAATGTACGTATGAAAGCCTCCATAGTCTTACCTGTTGATGTCCATAACGTACTTATCAGTGATAAAGTAGTGAGTCAAAGGAGTTGTATTGCTTAAGCACTGCACCACAGAGTTCATGAAGCATGTATTACCAAGATTGCGTAACCCAGTCAGCGATCGTCCCTATTTCAATATAGCAACAAAAATACAAACATTCATTTGCAATGTTTCGTGCAGCATTGCCCCATTTATGTAAATCACAAACTATGGTGGTGGTGGTGGGGGTATTTGATATTGTAAAGAACAAAATATTTACAAAAGACTGTATAAGTCTTGCATGTATTCAAACGATCAAGTTGGTCCCAAACATAATTGAGTTTTATGTGTGCACCGTTTCTTTAAATAGTTTAGTTTATAGAGCCAATAAAGGATGATCTCAATATGTCAACTATTACCTTTTTATGGCCAAATAGACATCGTAGATACCGGTTAATAACCATTTTACTCTCAAAATTTGCATTTAGTAATAAATATCTTGAGTCAAAAATGCACCCGGCCGCGAGGCTTTTTCAGCCGAGAGTCAAAAACGGCTTATCTATTATAATGACCCTGGATGCCAGTGACAAATTTCCCCTATTGGTTTTGAACACAATTCTCCAGCTTTGGCATTTCCACACCAAATAGCCCCCACTGACGTCACGATTCCTTTGTTGCGCGGGTTTGTTTGACCCCACGTTTTTCAGAAATTTGGCTTGGAGCGTTCTGGAGAAAACCCATTTTTATCGTGTTTTAACGTGTGAGGTAAGAGACTTGTTATATTTTTTGGGTTTCCTGGATGGACTGCAGCTGCTAGAAAACTGTAATATCTATTTGAGATCATCCTTTATTGGCTGTTTAAAGGCAGTGGACACTATTGGTTATTACTCAAAATAATTAAAAGCACAAAACCTTTGTATCAAAAAATGGGGAGAGGTTGGAACATGTCGTATAAAATGTCGTATAAAACAGTTTTTGAGAAAGAAGTAATTTTCCACAAATTTGATTTTGAGACCTCAGGTTTAGAATTTGGGGTCTCAAAATCCAGCACCTGAAAGCAAACGACTTTGTGTGACAAGGGTTTTTTTCTTTCATTATTATCTCGCAACTTCGTCGACCAATTGAGCTCAAATTTTCACAGGTTTGTTATTTTATGCATATGTTGAGATACACTAAGTGAGAACACTGGTCTTTAATAGTTACCAATAGTGTCCAGTGTCTTTAACGGATGCTTTAGAAATGATGAAAAAGGAAAAGTGTGTGAAAGTAAAATCATTTTAATAAATTAACAGCTTACGAAGACTTGACCTTTGTTTTGGGGGTTTCTAGAAAACAAGCATCCTAGTCCCAACTTCCAACTTTGTTTCTTAAAACAAAGTAATATCAAAAACATTATTAGTTTTGTATACAAATTTAAATTTAATTCACAATCATTTTCAATTTTAATTTGCAATAATTTATAAGCTTTAGCAGTAGTCCCACTCAATTTTCTTTTCCTTCCACCCAGGTAGTAGTTCAAAGCAGTACAGTTCTTTTAAGAACCGAGAAGTCTACCGAACATCTGATAAATCTACTCCATGGTAGTAGAATAAAGAAAGACAGTTTTCTAAAGAACAAACTCTACCTGGCAAGTAGATACACACATGGTGTTACCACAAACCAAATATAAAATAATTTTCAATTTGTATTTTCATTTTTCAAGAATTTGTATTTTTTTGTAAAGATTTGATTTCATAGAAAACGAAAGTTGTTCTCTTGTTTGCATTACGCGCAAGACTTGCAGTTTACACAACGGCAATATAAAAAAATATGCCAGCACAAAATTGGCATTTTACTTGAAAGAAAACACCTCAATCTGTGATAAATGTAATGCAAATTAATGTATTGGAAAGACATTTGATAAAAAAGCCAACTTACATTGTTTCCATAGACTGGATTGAGGTTACGTGCTCTTGTGACTGACAAGGGTTTATTCTGTTGTGGTTTCTGTATCATTGAGGATGATGGTGTCCTACAAAGAAAAATCATTGTCTGCTTCAAACCATATATGTCGTTAAGTATAAAAAAATCAGTGCAACTCAAATTTCAAAAAAGAGAAAATTGTACTTAAAAAAATTTCTTTACAAAGAAAGAAAACAAGTCACAAAAACGGCAAATTTTCCCGTTATGAATGTCAGCAACAGTCCCCAATTAGTTTATATGGATAGATTATTTCATATTCTTCCCGAAAATTTTAAAAGCGAGACCGGATCGTAGCTAGTCCAGTCAGGATACAGTGATTTTCACCGTTAATTTAAAACTCCCATTACGAAAAAATAAAATATTAGACAACATGGTTTTCCTGCTCGGTGATAGGCTGACGATGACATCATCGACTGATATGGCAGCATGCTGTTTTTCGTGGGAATGGTTCCCGACCACCAAGCCAGCGTTAGTTAATTACAAAAGAGCCCGTCTACCATAAAGCTGAATGAGCTGACCCTCATTCAGCTCATATATAGTAGACAGGCTCTTTTGTTATTGACTATTGCTGGCTTGGTGGTCGGGGAACCATTCCCATAAAAAACAGCATGCTGCCATATCAGTCTATGATGTCATCATCAGCCAATCACCGTGCAGGAAAACCATGCTGTCTATGAGTTGATTTTTTTTCGTAATGGGAGGTTTGGATTAACGGTGGAAATCGCTGTATCCTGACTGGACTAGCTACGACTCTGTCTCACTTTTAACATTTCCGGGAAGAAAAATAAATAATCTATCCATATATAGTAATTGGGGACTGTTGCCGACATTCATAGCGGGAAAGTTTGCCGTGTTTTTGTGACTTGTTTTCTTTCTTGTTGAAGCCATTTTTTACATACAAATTTCCCTGTTTAAATTTTGAGTTGCACCGATTTTTGCTCATACAAAACGACAGATATGCTCTTCATATCAATGTACAGCTACATTATTTCTGTCATTACTTTTCAGATAAGGCCGAAAAAGACTGAATTTCAGAAGCCCTTTGAACTTATTATATGTTCAAACGGAGGTCATGCATGAAAAACCACACCAACACTGCAGATAAATGGGCTTATTAACGCAAGTACAAACTACGTAATGTTAAGACACACCAGTTGCTGTGACCAAGTTCCTCTTAAGAGGATGAAGTTACAGCTTTTTCTACATCTCTGGGCTGTTGATTGTGCAGCTGAATGTGTATGCCATGCTGATGTCTAACAGCAGTACAACCTTACAAATAGCATGATGTGAAGGTTGCCATTAATAATAAAGATCCAATGAAGTGGTTATGGACTAGAACCAGAGTTGAAAGTTGTCTTTTCGGTTATGGTTTTGAGTCTGAGATGGTTTTTCACAAAAAGGTTGACTCGTTCATATCTGATAGCTAAAGGAGACAAGATTGGGGAGTTAGCAGTTCACCTGGTAAGGTTAGGGCAGATTGATTGTCTGGTTGAGTTGTAGGACCAAACATAGACCCAGGTGGCTGATGAGAAGCAGGTTCTGGTGTTGTTGCTAGCTTTATGGCTTCATCAATGCTTTGGTTTTAGCCGAGTGAGCTATTTTGTGTTAAAGTTCATTAGAATAGGTCAAGATGACCATGGTAGCATTCTGTGTGTCATAATCTATCATTCTCTGTGTAGGACGTGGTGCCCATCCCATGGGGTCTCAGGACATGTGAAAAGTGCTTCTTACTACCAAGTACATCTCCACAAAGTTGAATTTTAAACAACTGGTACTTTTTTGACATTTTTTGACATCGGTAAAACTTCACCGTAGTGTGATATGTACATTACTCAACAAAATATCCACCTATAAAATACACCACACAAACTCCAATGTTTGTACATGTCAGCTCTTTATTCAATATAATGATTGTGCTCATGCGCTTTGCTATTTCTGCTGCGACCGTTGTTTGAAAATGCCTTTGAGGTCACAATATTGGTATGTCTCGTGAGATGAGACTAAATGGCCAAGATGTTGTCTTAAGCACATTGGGCTTTGAGTGATGGAATAATGAGTCAGATATATCCGTAACAGATTCCATCATATTTCAATGTTTCCTGTACACATGATAGTGTGTGATAGGCAGATAGGGAGAAGTCCCCTTTATCCATTTAAAGCGAAAGTAGTAGTTTACCTTCTGCCCAGGTAGTACTTAATAAGCAAAACTTTTCAGAACGGAAAAGTCTCCTGAATTCCGAAAAAAATTTCAGTTGTTGTTCAGCAATTGCTGCAGGTATAACATTTTTAAAGTGATAGCTGTATGTATTTTTTATTGGTGGCCAATTCCCATAAAATTAATACATAATTTGAAAGTAAGCTCGGTTTATATAATATTAATTTTTGTTTCATTCAAATCGGGTTAACCAGGTTTTTTTTCTCAGAAAGATCATCTTTTGAGCTGGTCATGTTAAACAACTTTTTAAAAAGTGTGCAAATGAATCTATCAACAGTTGTCCTTACCTTTGGATTGGTTTGTTACTCCGATTTATAGCTGGCATTAATCCTGGCAATTCCTCATTCTCATTGACAACCATTTGAGCAATGTTAGGAGAAGAAAAGGACCTCTTCAAACTTGACTTAGGAGTCCCTGATGAGGAATCTGACTTGAGGCGAGTTTTTGTTTGAGTAGGAGCAGACTGTCTTGCTGGTGAACCTTGCAGCAATAAGCAACAAAACAGTACAAGTCCCAAGGTTCTACTGTATTATACAGACTTCATTCAAGCAAAAAAAGGTCTGGGGAGGGGTTCTAAGCATAAAATCTAAAGCAAAAAAAAAAAATGCTAAATTTAATTCCAAGACATGTTTTTCAATCACACACAATATAGCAAATACATTTTTTTTTCAACGATTTGCTGGTTGCACTTATGTCCTTATTCCTGGCACACAGTTGAATCTGGTAAGCAGTGGTATCAACAGAATCAGCTGCACATAGTAGAGTTCAATTCATAACAAGGTTTTTTTTTACTTTAACTGCAGGAGATAAAATGTGCAAGTCTCATGCACACTCAATTGGTGAGACCTACACATGTATGAAGTGCAAGGTTTTGTTTCCTGTGTATGCTGTTAAAGCAATGTAAATAGACCATGGCTCCTGATTTGCACAGATTTGCAAAATGTGCACAGTCTATTATGTATAGGATAATGCCCGAGGTGCTCGACATTCGTGGCTTCGCCCTCGGGCCATTCGTACCCACGAATGGCGTGTTCACCGAGGGCATTATGCGACTTAACCCACACCTGAGACGTCACTATTGTTAAAATCGCTCCATTATTTTGCACGAATGGCGCGATATTGTTTAATTTTTAAGTCAATTGTTTGTATGTATTACGTAAGCTTGTTCACTTCAGTGAACACCCCCAGTCGTGCGTAAACGTGGTACATGGACCATAGTCCTTTCTCTATGCATGGACGAAGACTGACATTTAGGAAATACGCTCGTTCCTTCGACAGTGTTTTTTTCCTGACTCAAAGTAAATTTTGTCAAGTGACAGAAAGTAACGACGATACGGATGATGTTGTAGCCGACTTGCTTGGTCTACCCCAGAAGGTGAAAATTACAAAAGTAACCTATCGTATACCAGCAAGTAGTTTCAGATATTTCGGATATAACTTTGATTCGACAATAATTTCAGTTAAGTTCCTGTCATTATATAAAGATATTCAAAGAAGCATCTTTGCAAACTGAATTTTTACGGAGTTTACTCACTTACCATGATAAATTAAGCATATTTAAAAGGTACTGGTTAAAATGAAAGTGATTTATCTGACTTTAAGACATATTTAAATGACTGTTGTACATGTAGTTATCTAACATTTTTTAATATCTCAGCTGAATCATAATTAAAAATTTAGCAGTTCACTTGTGTAAAGTCTTTACGATCATTTATAATTACGTAGCTCTAACCTGTGTTTAAAAAAATAATGGTGTTGGCGTCAATGGCGTCATTTACTTTATTCCATAAATCTATTATTTTGCACGACCTGCGCAATGGGGACAGTTTCACCCGTTTGCACAATGGGTGAATAGTTCTCTATGGTTGTACCCACTGTGCCATTAGTGCAAAACAATGGAGCAATTCAACAATAGCATGACGTCACAGGTGTGGGTTAAATAGGGAATAACAGTGTTTGGACCCGGTCTTCACTGCAGGGTAATGACCGGGTTGGTGGCTCGTGCTGTTAACGGACATCGTCGGTCCATTAACAGCGCCAGCCACCAACCAAGATCATTACCACGCAGTGAAGACCGGGTCCAAACACTATTAATCAGGGGCCATATTTTAATTCATGCGTTAATCACGTTACTGATACTTTGAGACCAGTGACTCTTTAAAATAATGGTCAAAGGAGGCAAATGATTGGACGATAGCTGTTCTATGTGCGTTAAAACTCACTTATGAGCTCAGCGTCCATGTAGCATGTCGCTGTGAACAAGACCATAATGGACATACATGTATGAGTTTATACATGTGCACCTGTAACATGTACATCAAAATTGATACTTTTTCAGCGCGTACGTGCATGTGCCCGAAGTTGCAATGAAACTAAGATGAATAAGCATGCGATACATTGCAAAGTGCAAACTAGTTGTACACAATGTATGCTGGTTTAGGGGCCATTTATTCACTATTATCCAAAGCCGTTCCTTTATCATCCGTTAATACATTCCCACGTGATTGGGTTTTGAGCAATCAGAGTCTGGAAACTGTCCAAGGTATTTATTAATGTACATGTGTTATTTATACCTTGTAATTAATCGTGGTTCCCTCACTTTCTGGAAAAGATGCCAACATAACCTATTTTGATTATCTTGTTAGAACATCGATGAACAAATACAACTTGTATCAGTGGAATACATACAGCAAATGATTTTCCATACCTGTTACTCTATCTCCAGGTCTTTGTGAAGGTGATGTTGTTGTAACTGGCATTGTAAAATTAGGATTTGATAGAGAAGCTGCTCCACCTGGTCCAACATCAGCAGGTGGATTCCAGTGAGTAGTTTCAGTATTATGATCTAAGTAGTAATACTTGTTAGTTGACGGATGTAACTTCTTTTCCCAGCCTGGGGGAAGCACTGAACCTGAAGTAACCGATACATGGCCTGATGACGAAGCAGGCAAGACACTTGAATTAGTGTGTACTTGCTGCACTGAATGGTCTTTTGGATCAACTGGTTTGAGCACTCGGTGAGATGGTTTAGTTTGTAGCATTGAAGGTTGTGACTGGTGAGGCTCTGTTTTTGATGTCATACTAGGTTTATCTTCTGGTGTCAGTTTAGCTTTTACTGGTGTAGGTGGATTTACTGATTCAGTTGAGAGCTCAGGAATGGTGTTACTCTTCGTGTCCACACTTTGTTCCTCTTTCTTCAATTCTGCCTTCTGTTCTTCCTCCCTCACTTTAGCATTTTCCTCTAGCAGAAGTTTTTTAACCTCCAACTCTTGTTGCATGCGCTGGTAAGCTTTCACCTAAAATGAAGAAATATTAGAGTCATACAACAGCTTCATAATATAGCACAGTTAATAGAGCTACTGTCTAAAGTACAAACTTACTAGATACAATGTTACTTTAGCTTTCTGGGTGCTATCATCTTTTGCGCATGACTGTCTAGAAGGAACAGTTTTGTGTTCAGAGAACCTTTTTATTGACTGCAGCGATTGCTGAGTGGTAGTTCCAGAAGGTACTAGTGGCAAGATGTCTGGCAAGGTAAACCAGGAAATCATCAACCTCTCCTAGAAATGCACTGGCAGTAGTCTCTGCCTTGTAAAATTGGAGCTGTTGCCTGGCGTACACAGGCAACGTCTCAGTCTACAAAGAAAGTCACGCCTGTATGCTTCTTTTTTTGAAAGGGCAAGAACACCAATGCATTCATCTTGGTTAAGGGCACCCTATGGGGAAATCGTAGATATCAGGGCACCAAGGTAATGACCAGGGTGCATTGAGGCAATTGCCTTCGTTGCAGGGCACCAAGGTAATGACCAGGGTGCATTGAGGCAATTGCCTTCATTGCAGGGCACCAAGGTAATGACCAGGGTGCATTGAGGCAATTGCCTTCGTTGCAGGGCACCAAGGTAATGACCAGGGTGCATTGAGGCAATTGCCTTCGTTGCAGGGCACCAAGGTAATGACCAGGGTGCATTGAGGCAATTGCCTTCGTTGCCCCCGTGAAGTTTCAGGCCTGGAAAGTACAAGCCTTTAACAAAAGAAAACATCCATCACCTACCGAAACATACATTGAATATTTTGAGAGATAGTAACACAGTGAAAATTAATAAGTGAGGTTTCAGAGGAGGATCTACAACACTTCGCCATATTCCAATAGTACATGTAATGTCGCAAAGGTCCACCATCTTAGACCCACACAAAAGAGAGGAATCCGGAGCGTCATTAACATAACAACTGAGCAACCGAAGTGCCTTAACAAATACATACTACCTTGTTATGTAATCCTCGTTCCCTCAATAACACAGTTGATGAACTGAGCCTGATTGTGAACAATAACAATGTTGACATTGGAGCTATCACGGAGATGTGGTTTTCCCCAGACCAACTGTGGATCAATTTAGTAACCATGGCTACAACATTTTATTCGCGTCCAAGAAAGAGCGTCGAGGAGGGGTTGTAGCTCTTTACACCAGAGAATGCTTGAATGCTACCTTACTTGACATAATAGTGGTTCCTGAGGACATCAAAACAATCTGGGTGAACATTCGGCCTCCACGTTCAATTTCAAACATTGTGATTGGAACTGTTTACTACCCTCCAAAAAGCATTATTGCTCAACGTCTGCTTGATCACATCAGTTCCATTGTTGACCAACTTCTCACTCGGCAGCCTGATTCCGGCATTATTGTCATGGGTGATTTTCTGCAATACCAACACTAGCAAGTTCTACCAAACAATTAGATGTGTGCTAGGCACTTTATTTCCAAAGAAATCAGTCAAAAAACACCCTACTGATGAACCATGGCTGACACCCTACATCAAATCACTCGTTGTCAAGCGTCAACGTGCTTTCAAATTATTTTCCATGGTAAACAAAAATCGCTGTGGAGGTATTTCAGGAACAAGGTCAATCGTGAAATCAAACTTGGCAAGAAAAAACACTACATGCAACTAATAATAGTAATAATAATATTTAAAATTTATATTGCGCCCCTTACATAAAAAATGATCAAAGGCGAAGAACACATATTAAAAAGCACAGAGTGGAAGAAAAAGACAAAGAAAAAAGACTGGTTACCAGGCCAGTGCCCAAACAAAAGTATGGGAATACGTCTGTCCCGCCAACAGAGAACTAATAGTTACTTATTACATAGGCCTATCTCTGCTGGCATCGGTAATATTTTGATTATTTCAGGAGACAGACGCCTCTAACCCCATCTATGCTAAAACTCTAAACTAACTGGCAAGATTACCATAAAAGAAGACACACTAAAAAGCGGTCTTAAAAAGGTGGGTTTTTATATTACAATTTAAAAGAGGTAAGTTTCTGTTCACTACAGACAATGTATAAGAAACGGTAGCACATTCCAAAGCTTAGGGGCTGCCACAGAAAAAGCCCTATCACCAAATGTAGTTAACATTTTACCAGAAGGATAATCCAAGAAAATTCCCCCCCACAGTAGTGTGGGTAGGGTCTACGAACGAATACTTACCTGTAGAGCAAATTACTACAATTGCATATTCCCTATGCGCCGCTAGGTAACACTAAGACTTTTTTACCACAAGTGCAACAGCGCCCTCCATCGCCCAGTGCACACCGGCGCGAACGCCATGCGCAATCGCCCTCTTTCTCGGAAACTCATACGTACAAGTATACAAGAACCAAGTATAGTGGGGCAGGCGGGAGGGATGCTCTACAGGTAAGTATTCCTTCGTAGACCCTACCCACACTACTGTGGGGGGGGGGGAGTCTACGTCACTCTACTTACCTGTAGAGCAAATTACTACAATTGCATAGACTAGCACCGTTTTGGAAGGCGGTGGGTATACGCAGGACTATTGCACATCATACAATTATTATGGCGTCATGGCAACGAGGCGCGACCGGAAGGAGGCACCAGCTGTTGCAAGATAAGAAACGCAAACTATGGGGGCCACATTGTCCGCCCACGACCCGAGGGGTGTCGTCCCCATAGGACATGGAAAAAACATTATCAATGTTTAAGACAGTGGCATAAATATATGGCATACAGACAAGAACTCACCGAGGGTGAAGACTTGATGCGAAGAGGACTAGCGAGGAACGGAGCGGATGGCGGTAACGATCCAGCGGGCTATGGTATCGCGCGTTACCGGTTGATGAGGGGTTGTCGAGGCCAAGAATAGTTGGTGATGGCCAGAGCGGATAGGCTTGGTGCGGCTTATGTACCATTTAAGCGCTCGGACAGGGCACAAAAGCCTGTCAGCCGCAACCGCAGAGAAGGATTTTAAGTCCGGAACGAAAATGCCGGAGGCTGAAAAGAATCAGATTGATTCTTCGTCAGAAAACCTTCCGGAAGGAACCAGCCGGACACCACCGGGTTCCCAACGAATGTGACCCGGTGCCAAAGTCAGGGCGTGGAGCTCGCTACGTCTGCGCGACGTAGCAGCCGCCAACAGAAAGGAAACCTTTATCGACAACTGCAGCAAAGGAGCATTGCTGAGGGGTTCGAATGGGGGACCTGCTAGAGTGGAGAGGACACTCTGGAGGTCCCAAGACGGGACAAGTTTGCGTACCGGAGGCCGGGATACAAACATGCCCCGCGCCAGCTGAGAGATAGCTTGATTGGAAGAAATCGAGGAGCCATCGGGAAAACCCTCATGAATGGCTGCGATGGCCGACCGGTAATTTTTTACCGTGGCGGTCGCCAGCCCACTCTCGTACAGGTAGAGAAGAAAATCCCCTACGTCCCTCAGAGAAGCACTGGGGGGACGTATAGATCGCCGTCTACACCATTTAAAGAAATGGCGTAGTCGGCAATCGTAGACCTTACGAGTGGAGGCACGCCTCGACTGGGCGGCAAGCTCTGCAGCCCGGCGTGAAAGGCCTGCTGTGCGGAGCGACTGGGTGATAACACCCAGCACGTCAGGTGGAGTTCCCTCGGGGCCGGATGAATCATCCCGGAACTGGGTTGATAAAGGAGATCCGGACGTTGAGGCAGGACCACCGGGCGGTGGACCAGGAGCCTCACGAGTCGAGGGAACCACGGCTGACGCGGCCAGAACGGGGCTATGAGGAGCACCCGGCAGTGGGCGGTCTCTATCTTGGTCAACACCCGGGGGATGAGTGAGAATGGCGGAAAGGCGTAAGCCAGGAGGCCCTCCCACGGAATCGACAGGGCGTCGATCTGCCATGCGTTGGGGTCTGGAACCCTTGAGCAATACCTTGGCAGCTGATTGTTTGCCCGTGAGGCAAACAAGTCTACGTGGGGTCGATCGATCAGCCGGAAGAGGGTCTGTGTCACCTGAGGGAGCAAGGACCACTCTGTCGGGGCAATCCAGCCCCGGGAGAGGGCATCGGCTGTCACATTCTCTTCCCCCGGGATGTGGGCTGCCGACAGAGCAACGCCCTGGCGGATGCACCAGTGAAGGAGCTCCCAAGTCAGGGCGCACAACTGCGCCGACCGGGTGCCTCCTTGGCGGTTGACATAAGCCACGACCGTGGTATTGTCGCACCGCACGAGCACCGCGCGTCCCGACACCGCAGTCTGAAAATGTCGAAGGGCATTGAAGACCGCCATCAACTCTAAGACATTGATGTGGGACGAGCGGTGTTCCGGGCCCCACTGTCCCGCGATCTGGCGCGGGTGGAGGGTCGCCCCCCAGCCCTGCTGTGACGCATCGGTGACAATGGTCACCGAAGGCTGAGGGGGGCGGAACACGCGCCCCTGAGTGAGATGGGCCTCGTCCAGCCACCACCGCAAGTGCGGGATCAGCCAGGGCGTAGTGGGTACCGGCAGGTGGATAGGGTGGTGTCGAGGGCGGTAAAAAGACAGCAGATGGAGCTGAATTGGCCGCATCCGGAGTGGACAAAAATCCACCAAGTCCACCATGCTGGCCATAAGGCCAAGGAGCCTGAGCCAAGCCCTTGCTGGAGCCACAGCCCCTGGGAGAAAGGGGGACACGCACTGAAGAAGATTCAGTACGCGGTCCTCCGTAGGGCGGGCTAGTCCCCTCGGTGGACGGAGATCGAGAGCAGCTCCGAGGAAGGTAGGGGTCTGCGAGGGTATCGGGTGCGACTTTTCGGTGTGAGGCGCCAGGTGAGCCTGAGTGCCGCATCCGTCGCCGCCCGCGATGGCCCCACTACCAGCCAGTCGTTGAGGTACATGAATATCATGACCCCGCGCCTCCGTAGAGCAGCCCCGATTGTCTTCACTACCCGGGTGAACACTCGGGGCGAAGTGGACAACCCGAAGGGCAGGGTCGCAAACTCGTACATGACGCTGTTGTACATAAAGCGTAGGAATTTGCGATCCTCGGGCCTGATGGGCACGTGGAGGTACGCGTCCCTCAGGTCCAAGCTCGCCCCCCAGGCGGGTGTGACGATAGATTCGAGAATGGTTCGCAGCGTCTCCATACGGAAGCGCTGCGGACGTATGAATCTGTTGAGGGGTTTCAGGTTTAAGATGGGGCGCCACTCGCCCACCTCCTTCTTGGGAACCAGGAAGAAGGTGGACATGAAACCCGTCTGCGCCCCTTGCATGGGAGCGGCGTAAATTGCTCGTTTCTGGAGGAGGGAGGAAATCTCCCCCTCGAGAGCCAACCGCTTTCCCATGTCGGACGGAATCGGCGTGGGCCGAATTATCATGTCCGACGGGGGGGTCCCCGTGAACTCGAGCGCGTAGCCGTACTCGAGTGTCTCGAGGACCCACCGGTCGGAGACAACCTGTCCCCAGGACCCCAGAAATTTCTGAAGGCGGCCCCCCACGGGTCCGTCGGTGGGAGGCCGCCTTGAGGCAAGCGAGTCACTTGCGCCATGCCCCTGGGAATCGGGGGTTTGGCGCGTGAAAACCCTGCCCCGATTGAGGGCGCTGGTGTCCCATCTGGGTCGGCGCGGCTCGAACACTAGATTGAGTGTCGGCCCTGCCGCGAAACCCACCACGGGCGGGCCGCTGAGGTTGACGCCGTGGGATGGTATAGGAGGCTTGCTTCTTCGCCTTGGCCTTGGGCGCAGCCGGTTTCTTCAAATTAATCTTATCCGCCGCCTTGATGCGCTTGGCCTCAGCTTCCATGGATTCTTGAAACTGGCCCGCAAAAAGGTCGGGACCTGTGAGCGGCAAAGCGTCAAGACGCTTGCGCGCTCCCACTGAAGGAAGGAACAGTGCGTCCAACACGTTCGCCCTACGGGAAGACGTAGCCAGGGCGGAAATACGTGAGAACTGGTCCAGGATGGTCCCCAAGCCATCATCAAGGCAGTGCAGGGCAGCGACCACGAGATCGGCGGGAACCGCCGAGTCGCCGTCAGCGCCCAAGGCCAAATACTCGGAAAGGAGTAACAAGAAAGAAGTGGACCGCATCCCAAAACGGGAGGCTGAGTCCAACTTCTTAGCCACTTCCTCCAATTTCCCACGGGCCTTATCGGCGAAGGGACGTTTGGAGGAAGTAGCCCCCCCGGTCGGCAGTGAGTTTATCCGATGCCGAATCTGGGAGAACGGGCGTTGCAAAATACTCATCGAAAACCCCTTGGGGAAAACGATAGTAAGCCTCAGTGCGTGAAGCATGCGCCCGCCATTTCCCTGCCTGCATAACTGCATCCATACGATCCGTGCAAACACTATCCAGGGGCAGAGTCGGAAATGTATTCTGGGCCGATGGAGCTGGACCCGACCTCTTCTTGAAAGACTGTCGTTTAGAAGGAGGGGGGTCGGCCACGGCCGGCAGGTTCAGCGCTCGGATCATGTCCCGCTGAACGAGCCGCAACTCAGTCTCACGAATTGACAACCGCTGCATAGCGGACAACTCGTCCTCTTCCGGGGACGAGTCGTCCCCAGGGGGACGACTCGTCCCGGGCGAGTGCCCATGGCCCATAGCTGAACCCGAATCAGAAAATTCTGACGTCGGGTGCAAACTGATCCCCGACAGGGATGTTACAGCCCTGGCGGTCACAGGTGGCCCCATAGGGGCCAGGGATACCGCTGGGACACGAGTCTGTGTCGGCATCGCTACCGAGCGGTGGCACGGCGGAGACACCGGGGCCCTGCTCACGGTATGAGGGATACCGCTACCCGAGGCCACCCACTGGTGGTCGAACGGGACCTGTGAGTCGACCCGGGCCGGAAAACCCGGCGGGGCTGACACGCCATGAAGGGCCGACAAAACGGGCGGAGCCACTGGGCCATGGCCCTGCTCCAACCTGCCCGCCAGGGTGGCGGTCAACGCTTGAAAGGTCTCCATGAAGTCGGCCCGTGAAAGCGAGTCACCGCGGTGACGTTTGCCCCTGCGGGATTCCCGGGAGGAATCACTGGAGCTCAAAGAGCGCCGAGATCTATTCCCCTTTTTGGCCTTTTTTCCTCGACGGGAAGAGAGGGCTGGGGTAACCTCCGATGTCCCTTCGGACACGGGTTGCGTCACGGGGATCCCAGAACAACGGGTAAAACCCGAGGATGAGGATGGACCCACCGAGTGCGGGATACCAGTGGAACCCCAGTTCGCCGGCTCGGCATGAGCAATCGCGACCGACCGCTAGCGGGCCCAGCCCGATGGCATGAGCGGCCGGGTTACGGTCGGCAAACTCAACCCCGTCCCCCACCACGACCACCGAGGGAGATTCGGTGGGGCTGGATGGGAAATGGCGCACTGAGACACGCGGAGGGGGGACCCCCTCCGTCCGCAGTAGGCCAGTGGGTGGCTTAGCGGCAGGCGTGGAAGACCCCGGAACGGGGTTTCCTTTGCCTGCCTTATTCTTCTTGGTAACGGCCCTGGTAGCAGGAATTTTAGTTTACTTGCTTGTACCCGGGCGTTTACCCTTAGACAGGCTGGACCCTTGTGCGCTGACCGACGAGGGGGAACGGGAAATGTTCCCCCCGAAGTCAACTGGGTCCACGACCGACGCAGCACGCAGGGGCTGCGAAGGTTGGGAGGACTGTGCCGACGACGGACCGTCAAAGGCATAGCCCCCCGAGGAGTCGAGCTGTCCCGGGGACTAGAGAGGGAGATTGGGGGAAAGGCGTAACCCAGTATCCCGTCCCATGCCATCGACAGGGCATCTGTGTGAAGGGCCCGGGGGGCGTAGTTCCGGGTGCAGTACATGGGGCGTAGTTCCGGGTGCAGTACATGGCCACTGAGCGTTCGCTGTCGTTGCGAATAGGTCTACATATGGCCGGTCCATCCAGCTGAAGAGTAGTTGGGCAATTGCTGGGAGCAATGACCATTCTGTCGGGACGATCCTTTTACGGGACAGCGCATCGGCCAGATCGTTGGACGTGCCCGGGATATGAACCGCCGAGAGATGAATATTGAATCCGGTGGCCCAATGGAGGAGGTTCCATGCCAGTAGACACAGAGATGGGGATCGGGTGCCCCCCTGGTGGTTGATGTAGGCGACCACAGTTGTGTTGTCGCACCTGATCTGCACGTGCTGCCCCGATATTTGGGGTTTGAACCGCTCGAGGGCATTCACCACTGCCCACATCTCCAGTAAGCTGATGTGAAGGGATTGGAAACTTCTTTCCCATACACCTGTCGTGGGGGTAGTGTCGCCCCCCAACCCATCAATGAAGCGTCTGTCATTATGATGACGGACGGTCGGCTTTGTCGACAGGACAAACCTGACGCCACATTTGCCTCCTGGAGCCACCATCGGAGATGGGGATAAATATGGCAAGGTATCAGGATCATGTGACCCAACTTGTTCTGCTTCAGTCGGTAGAATGCTAACAAGTGTAGTTGCAGGGGCCGCAAGTGGAGCCTGCAAAACCCTACCAAGTCTACCATGCTGGCCAAAGTCTGCCTGTGGAAAATGGTAATACGCAGTTTCGCGCGATTTCACCGGCTTCCATTTACTGGCCTCGGCGATAGCCGTAACGTCGTAAAGACATGTCCCTTTGGACCAGCCTAAGTTGGGTCTCAAAGTTGGAGAGCCTATGCATGTTAACTGTTTCCTCTGACCCCAATGATTCATCCGAGGACTCCCCCTTTTCCAGAGGGTCAGCATGTGTCGCCAGGCTCGCCGCCCGTCAATGATCATGTGCAGTCACGCCCGCCTCACCATGCAAGCTGCCACTTGCAAACTCGCGGGCGCCCACGCACGGGTGGTCTATCAAAGCCTCACAGAACCAAACGCGTGGGCGCGAGTCTGTGTGCTGCTGCACATCCGATCGGCACTGTATGCCCGCGACGCCACCTGACGAGTCATGTGACAAGTCAGGTGAGCAGAGTGGAATATGCTCCGCTACGCGTAGCGGATTTCCACGTTGGGCATCCCCCGAGTTTGATTCAGCGAGTCCTCCCGACGGATGGACGCTTATACTCGGTGTCGAAGTGGGGACCTGGGAGCCTTTATACACAGCCTCATGCTCTCGCTCCTGTCTTGTACATAGTTAATTCCTAGTTATTAATTTATTATTTGCTTTAAAAGATTATATTGTTTTTGTATAATTTAATGCACTTTAGATTTGTTAAATTTCTATGTACTGTTTAATTCTCACAATTGTTCTTTTTCAACAAGAGTATGGGATAAACGTATTATTGAATTGAATATTATTGAATTTAATTTATACCACCACACTGTTACATGTCAGCATGTAGGCAGGGTTCGAAATTAGCGGTCGCCCGGTCGCCAAATGCGAGTGAAAACAGCGGCGGGCGAGTGAAAACCCTTTCTCACTAGCCCCCCGGGCGAGTCAAATAATTATTCCTTTTCACATATAAATGAGGGTTCAGTGGCAAAATCCCACAGAAAACTTTCACTAAAGCTTTTAAACTAGTAAGTCTGACAATTCTAGATACCTGCTAGATTTAATTTTGCCGTGATCGGGACTGGAATTGCTGTCATTTGTTTCAGAAAACATGTACAATCAACTGAAAACACGATGCACAAACTGCATGGTGCCGAGTATCCTTACAGTACACGGTCGCCCACTGGTCCTTGCAGTATGCACAGCACATACACAACACACACAGTCGTCCAAAGTCCATTCTGACCAACACTCTTCACGCTGTGATTGGCCGTTGTTGGCTGTTGATAATTCCATATTCATGATGTTCTTGACTAGACTTCAATGCAGTACCGCTCACGAACGGAGTAAAGAATTGCCGCACGTTGTGCATATTGCCTGCAGACTGTGCACAATGTAGTACAACCTTGGAGGAATTCCAATAACATGGACAACTTTTGCCAACAGAGGGCGTTGCGGGGCAAAGTTCATTGAATTATTTCTCGATGTGCGTTGTTGATCGACAACGCACATCGAGGACTGATTGTTGATTCATGAAGATTTTGTTGCAAACGGAGTTCAAAACATGTTCAAATCAACCGACCCCCTAACCACGAGGTCATTAAAGTTGTTGTTGATGGAAAGCGGATAGTTTAAGGTAAAAATTCAGATATAAAATCCTCCCAAAAAGCAATTTAAAGGGCTTCACTTTTTTTTTTTCGTTTTGAAAATTTTGTGTATAAATACATGCCGCCTAGTGAAAAAACCTGCGGGCGATCGAGAATTTTGGTTGGCGATTAAAAAAAAAAGTGAAGGGAAACTGTGTAGGTGATTGCCAGATTGATTAAACAAATCATTACTGTCGAAAGAGAACAAGACCAAGAATGAGTAAAATGCACAAAGACACACAGTGATGTCTCTGTCAAGCGTTCTAGTATCTTGCTAGTTACAGGTGGAACATCAATTATAAATCTAACGTCACAAGAAATTTGATTAATCTTTTGAATCTTTTTTAGCTTAAAAATAACTGTTTTGCAAATGAATGCATCATTTACCACTATACTTGGGAGTGTAATTATTCCTACCTGCTCTTCAAGTTGTGTTTCCATCTCTGCCTTCTCAAGGCGTAGTTGTTTATTTTCTGTTCGGATTTTCTCTTGTCTCATGTTCTCTAGTTCCTGTCTTGCCTTCTGTTCTCGTATTTTGTGTTCTTGTTGTTCTCTTGATATTTCTCCTGCTTCGATATTGCTTTCATTTACATCTTTGTCTTTCAATATCTTGTCTGATGTCAGCTTGTCTAACTGCATTTGCTTGTTAACCGACTCATCTTCAGATTTCACTGAAACATTGATACCATCATTGATTGTATTCTGTGAGGGATTTGTATTATTTGGTAATGGTGGCTTAAGGGAACGATGAGGAATCACTGGTTGTATGTTTGGAGAGAGAGTTTCTCGTTGCTCATTTGCTGGTGTGCTTCCATTAGCACTTGAAGATGAAGAGGAGGGCTGATTGACATTTGTCACTTTAGGCTTTTGGTTTGAGATTATTTCTTTGTTGGCTTCAGTATTATCAAGTTGGGTGACGAATGAGCCATGTGAGGTGGATAAATTGCACACGTCAGGTTTTGAAGCTGCATGTTCATTAGGCTGTTTAGGCTTACTAGATCTGTCCACAGAAGGAACACACTTGACAGAGTTACTTGTTGAAGTGGCAGCAGGTTCACTAGGTGTTGATATTTGGCCATTGACATCTATAGCATGAGAAGACTTCACTTGAGCTGAAACTGGGCTGGCTGTAGGCAGACTCCTTGGCTGCTCATCCTCAAGAGATGGATAATCAAAATTCACTGAAAAACAAAGGGGCAAAATCAATCTAACGTATCAATGTACATGTACCAAGCAACAAATGGTGGATGCAATTTGCTGTGCATGCGAGAATACTGATGCAAAATCTGACCACTAAAACCAATTTTGTTTTTGCAAGATCATTTTCAAGTTGGGAGTTATTGAATCAGCCATCCTAAGTTCCAAATCAAAAGGCTTCATGAACATTTATTCAGGGACAACAAATTGTTTGGTGAGACAAACGATATGATAGTGGCATTTCAATATAATAAACTGATAGGGTTTCCTTGTCGATATACTTGAGGATTAGAATGTAACACAAAATATGTTTTTACTTATAGATATAATGTACTCAATGGCCATTTAATGGGTGCTCATTGGATTTAAGAAGCACATTGTGCAGGGATGTTTCCTGCTGTAGGTGTCGATGATGGCACTGTAGTTAAGGTCTTTGTCCTGCCCCATTTCTAGAACGCGTATTAAAATTTCCACAATTGACAGTTGATTTAAGACCGTTTATGAGTGAACAATCAATGTGTGCGTTTGAATAAAGCAGAGGTAAGCTGTTATGTATATACCTGGTGAGTAAAAAAAACGCAATCATTGTTATTTTAAAAATGAGACAAATCTTGAACAAATAATGTCCATTTCTAAATAGGTCATGCATTTACATTTACAAAAATGAAAGAATGGGGATGATTGATAAAGGCATACAAGAGATAATAGCTATTCAATTGGATGGCATAAAAACGCTTTAGTCCAACTTCTTTGAGTCATGCGTTTCTTTTCAGGAGAGTAGATGACGATGTCTTTCTTTTCTCCTAATTGATGAATTACATGACACAAAGTAGTTGGACTGAAGTGTTTTTATGCCATCTGATTGAAAAGCTATTATCTCTTGAATGCCTTTATCATAATCATCCCCATTCTTTCACCATCACCATTGTAAAGGTAAATCCATGACCTACTTAGAAATGGACTTTTATTTGTTCAATTGCCTTCCGTCCAAATCTTTATCGCAAATTATCCCAAATTCCTTCCATGAAGTCATTGCCCTTCTGCATCTTGGTATTTTTCTAGCTTGTGTTACACAGAATTGGAAAAAGGCGCAAAGTTGTCACCTTTTCTTATAAGGTTCTTGCCATTATTCACTAGGATTGTGTCTATGCATACGACAAATGTTGAAATATTTCAATACGTCCGACTACGGATCTGATTAGTGTGTACAACCTAATTTTCATTTTAACAAAATATGTACGCATTTGCGAAAAATGATAAGGCACTGTGCTTCCTTTTACGCACTGCGGACTTTGAAAAACGGTGTACGAAGTGAATACACAGCGAGTATGAACCAGCCTTAAGGTGTGTGATTATTCGGCACATGGGGACATTTATAGGCCTGCAATGGTGTGTGGGTTCCAACGCACACCTCAAATCAGGACTGGTATGGTGATTGTAAGTACAAAATTTGGTGGTAAGCAGAGCCATGAAATTGGGCCCACATGTTAAGTGTGGGAAACACACTGTCCACGCACACAGATTCACATGAAATTCCTCATGAGACAATGTCCACAGTGACATAGTGGTCCACAAACGAAGCAAAGTGTTTTACGTATTAGTAGCTTTGTTGAAAAAATACCAGGTATCTAATTTTAGTTCATCTCTCTATCGTTCCCAGCTACTTTTTTGTCTCTCTCCCTTTTTTGTCAGAAGGAAAAGGAGGGGGCATGCATATGTAAATCCCATATATTAAATCCAAGTGTCACAAACAATATAAGAAACAATGAATACAACTTACACAAGTTTGAAGTTGTTGAAGAAGCATCACTTGTTGTAGTTGGTCTATTGACATGAGGATTGGTAGTTAACATTGGATATCGTACAAGCCAGCTCTCATATCCCCCATCTAATACAATAGGTTCTCTTTTCAATGTAACCAGTGAATCCCACTGCCAACAAATGACAACAATTGATAAGTATTTAGTTTTGTTAAGTTCACATTTGGAAACCAAACACCTATGTATGTCAAACAATTCAAAGCAAACTAACAGATATTTGTATCAATATAAACATAAAAATCATGCAAAAGAGCTATAATTTTAATAGTTTGAAGGACTTTTGTGCATCTACGCAGCAAAATTCAAAGATTAAATTCATATAAACTGTGGTTCCCAACATGTGAATTGTATTAACACCCGACTGAAATGGAAAGACTCCCGGAGCCTATATGACAAGACAGCAATGTACATGTAGTGGATTGGGTGGCATAAAACAAACTATTATGGTAGAGAGTGGGCAGTGGACGTGAAAAGTGCACAAGAAGAGTCGCCCGCAGCGCCAACACGCATGCACTTTTCACGTGTAAAATACATCAAGTATGGTGATTGATGCCGCGTAGTGCAATCCATCTACAGAATTCACCGACAATATAGAATTTACTAGGATTCTCTGAAGAAACATCCTTACATAGTAATACAGAATTCACATAGGATTCTTTTGAGAACCATCCACAATACAGAATTTACTAGGCTTCTCTGGAGAACCATTCACAATACAGAATTGACTAGGCTTCTCTAGCGAACCATTCACAATACAGAATTCAAATAGGCTTCTCTGGAGAACCATTCAGCATACAGCATAGCGAACCATCCACAATACAGAATTCACTAGGCTTCTCTGGAGAACCATCCACAATACAGAATTTACAAGGCTTCTCTGGAGAACCATTCTCAATACAGAATTTACTAGGCTTCTCTAGCGAACCATCCACAATACAGAATTCACTAGGCTTCTCTGGAGAACCATTCAGCATACAGAATTTACTAGGCTTCTCTAGCGAACCCTTCACAATACAGAATTCACCAGACTCCTCTGGAGAACCATCCACAATACAGAATTCACTAGGCTTCTCTAAAGAACCATTCACCGTACAGAATTCACTAGGCTTCTCTGGAGAACCATCCACAATACAGAATTCACATAGGCTTCTCTGGAGAACCATTCAGCATACAGCATAGCGAACCATCCACAATACAGAATTCACTAGGCTTCTCTGGAAAACCATCCACAATACAGAATTCACTAGGCTTCTCTGGAGAACCATTCGCAATACTGAATTTCCAAGGCTTCTCTGGAGAACCATCCACAATACAGAATTCACTACTAGGCTTCTCTAGCGAACCATTCACCATACAGAATTTACTAGCCTTCTCAGGAGAACCATTCACCATTTAGAACTCACTAGGCTTCTCTGGAGAACCATCCACAATACAGAAATCACTAGGCTTCTCTGGAGAACCATTCGCAATACTGAATTTACAAGGCTTCTCTGGAGAACCATCCACAATACAGAATTCACTAGGCTGCTCTGGAGAACCATTCACAATACAGAATTCACTAGGCTCTCTAGCGAACCATCCACAATACAGAATTCACTAGGCTTCTCTGGAGAACCATTCAGCATACAGAATTCACTAGGCTTCTCTAGCGAACCATTCACAATACAGAATTCACCAGGCTCCTCTGGAGAACCATCCACAATACAGAATTCACTAGGCTTCTCTGGAGAACCATCCACAATACAGAATTCACTAGGCTTCTCTAGCGAACCATCCACAATACAGAATTCACCAGGCTCCTCTGGAGAACCATCCACAATACAGAATTCACTAGGCTTCTCTGGAGAACCATTCGCAATACTGAATTTACAAGGCTTCTCTGGAGAACCATCCACAATACAGAATTCACCAGGCTCCTCTGGAGAACCATCCACAATACAGAATTCACTAGGCTTCTCTGGAGAACCATTCACCATACAGAATTCACTAGGCTTCTCTGGAGAACCATCCACAATACAGAAATCACTAGGCTTCTCTGGAGAACCATCCGCAATACAGAATTACCTAAGCTTCTGTTACATTGAAAACAATATGCACAAACTCAATAGGCTACTCTTGGATTCAAATCATTGGGCATATCCAATGCCAGGATGGCAATTAAAAAGCGCTGTAACATTAATGATAAAACTGTGAGCCATTACCATCTATCCTGAATGACTTACCTTGTAAATAGCATCTTTCAGGCAAACCAAGGTTGAACTCTTTGTCAAGTCTTTGAGTGTGCTGTTCCAATCAAACAGCACAATACAATCAACATCACCCCGTTTAGTCCACAATGTTCTTGCTTCAGCCTTCAGGCATTTCACAATGTTTGTTACAGTGATCCTATACAATGTAAACAAATACTGTAAAATGTTAAAATTGCTTGTTTTCCTTCCCCTTGAAACTACATTGTATATGCAAAAAGATAATTTTATACATAAGGAATTTTATTTAAAAAGTTGTAACACATTCTATTGGGGGCTGTCCAAAATTCAAAGGTGTACAAATCATACGATGTGGCTGGTATGACTTCAAAAGATGCATCAATATAACTTGCACTGTACTGTATACCATTTAAAAACATAGCAATCCATTAGTTTCTTTGTGTTTGGAAATTGTAAGTGCATTCATGATAATACTTGTAGAGTTTGCCCAAGCAAAATGGAAGACTGCAAAACGACATATTACATACAACATTGCTCTACCACACGTGTTCACATGCAAGTCTTTTCACTAGCCCATATATTATTATTAGGTGTTCGGGCTGTTCTGTTGCCCGAACACCTCTTTGTTATTGTTCGGTTTTTCTTCTTCCTCTCAGAGTCGATTGTCCGCAAGACAGGATTTGAACAAATAAATTTGGGAATTTGTTTTAATAAGGGAAGATGGGAACGCGTAGCGTTTGCTATCGGGAAGATCTAGGAACATGGTAAGGATATATCACCATAGAGGAAGACGGGACGTGTATGATGCAATTAGTAGCATAACTAAAAATTGCCTATAATTATACCAACCATAATTTTAGCAAATATGTGGCCTGTCGACGATTGGAGTTTAAATGATTTAATATACCTGGCAGATGTTCTTAACATAAATTAACAACTGTTTGTTCTTACTTTCCAAGTAGAAAACATTAGTTTCTTATTTATAAAATCCAAAGTCGCCATGTACATGTAGTTTGGTTCGTCCAATGTCTGAGGGTGAGGCCACAGTCTCAGAGACACGTGTTTCTATTGGCTGTTGAATTTCCATATAGCGCATAACAAAAATTTTCATTGGACGATTATGCCCTACTGCCAGAGCGGTGTGTAAAAGTATTCAACATCACGGAAGAAAACATTAGTCAGCGGTGATTTCTTATCAATTTAGCATCGTTTTTCTTGTGGGAAAATTGATTAAATGTGAATGGTTTCAAATAAAAAATCATTATTTTTTATTTAAGCATAAAAGTTGCAAAATATGCATCGCAAATTGGATCGCAAAATTTGCGATGCACTTTTTAAAATTGCATAGAAAATCATCCAAATTGCATTGCAAATTGCGATGCAATACAGGCAAAATCGATCCCATAGTATGTTGTTAAAACATGAAGTGAGCGATTATCAGGTGTGCTGGAGGGTCGGCTGGCACACCCAACATGCATGGTGCAATTGTCTTGTCGGTGTGGCCTGTCCGCTTCCAGGACGATGGTATTCATGAGTTGAAAATGTATTATTCTGGGGAGAGCACCGTCGGTCCGCGCCCAAGCCGCTAATATTCATGACCCGAAAATACAACTTTAAACTTCGCCGCGCTTCAACACACATGGCCGTTCTTCAGGGGACTGTCCGAGGTCCTTAGCAACGGCGGCATTTGCTGTCCAGTCCGCGGCCTGTCTGCGGAGGAACGCTCGGGAGGTTTTGACAAAGCGCCTTAGAAATTATGGCTAACATATGAAATCAATTCTATTACACCATCATTCCACACTTCAGTGACCACATGAGATTGCGCCACGTACCAGTAGCTTTAGTGTACTACAGTTGACAGAGTAACACGTTGTGCTCTTACCTGTAAAGTGTAGCTATTGACTTGCGTTGGGCTTCATACAAGAAACGCGGTAAGCTGTTTAAGCTGTGTTTTATAATATTGACTATAAAATTGGGTTGTAACGTAGTTACGATTCTGAATTTTGCACGTGGTGTGAAATTACTGTTGTAATGGCGGACTGTCCACAGCCGGGTACGTCCTCGTCCTCGGACAAGGTTACACCCATCATACGAGGTATGGAAAAGGACAAAAAGCGCCAGAGGAACCCAAAACCGGCAGTCTTGGTGAAGTTACACCACCAAAACAACAAAGACATCTGATATGCACCCTGGTAGCAATGTTACTGCTCGGATAAACTTAGTGCTCGCGTAGGGCAAATAGAAGAGAGTTTTGAGTATTCTGAAGAACCCGAGGAGGTTCAAGAACTAGAGTTGAATAATCAGACACAGCCTAAAATTCACATGCATGTTAAAAATGATGATAAACTGTCAACTAGTGTAGAGAAATCTGATAAACCTGTTGAAATTGAGAGTGAGTCTGCAAAAACTGAGACAGTGAACATTTTCAAAAATATGACTGAGAAATTCAACACTACGGAACATTTAAAAAGCCGTTGACAAAGATTTGGCTGACATGGTGAATAGTTTGTTCAGAGATGCAATCCCTGATGACAAGAACAATGAGCTTGTCAAAAAATACAATAAACCTGAAAACTGTGTTGGGCTCTCCAGTGTACATGTAAACCAGCTGGTTTGGGACATTATTCGACCGGAATCACTGTCTTTGGGTGTTAAATTCCAACCAATCCAGGCAACCCTGGTAAAAGGGTCCACAGCTATTACACAACTAGTTGAACAACTGGCCCAAACGACAACAGACAAAGCCGAATCAAAGGACAAAAAAGTGTTCCAAAATGCATCAAAAACCTCTTTAGAATAATTAAAACTCACATGAAGTACACAGGAGATGTTGATGGTTAATGTGGAGGTACGATTGTGTCAGATTATTTCCTTCCAAAATAAAAATAAAAATCAACTAAAAATGATGTCCTACAATTCTCCGCTTACTTCTTCTGCATGTTGTGTCTTCGCTAGTGGTGCGCATTTAACGAATTTGCTAAACGAATCGGGAAAAACTTGTGCGCAATAAGCGTTTTGCGCTTTGCCGAATTTTAGCTGAACCTGCTGGGAGAGCAAAAGCGTGCGCAATCTGCAAATTTGCACTCTGTGTGTACGGCAGCTCAAGTTGATGATTCTGATAAACTGCGTGCAATCTGAAGATTGTGCAAACATTGTAGATTGCGTTTTTTGTACACACGAGCGCGATTTGGCAATGCATTGTCGTTAATTTTTATTTTTGTCCCGGTCTGGCCCCAGTGCGTGAGAAAATGGTTGCTGTGCGTGTGTGAGCATAAAACAGAGCCCAAATGCGTGAGTTTCACGCCTAATGCGTGAGACTTGGTAGGTCTGTTAAAGGTATTCAAGAAGTAAACAGAGCAGGTCAGAAGATAAGTACATCTTGGTCACGAGTTGGTAGTAGCCGTGGTAGAAATCAAGCTCAAGGCACTAGATTCAGGAGACGAGGTCGTGGCAATTTTCACAAGCCATATCAAGGCCATAATACTTCCGTAGATGGTGCAAAAAACTTCCAGGAGTACCCCAGAACGCAGACGAAAGGTCAGCAAAGCCAGAAGTAGCACAAAACTGCAGAGTCTACAGCGATGCTGTTAGTACTTCAGTTAAAATAGAGGCATTTGAAGCAGGTAGACTGAAACATTTTGTAAGAAATTGGCGAGAAATAACATCAGATGTCAATTTAACATAGCTGCACATGCCCATATTGAGTTCATTGATAAACCACCGTCACAAAGTAAACTACCTTGGCAAAATATCGGTAGTATTTCAGAACAAAATGTTATCAATTTAGAAATAACAAAATTGCTGTATAAAAAGGTGATTGTTAAATCACATCACTGCCCAGGGGAGTTTAATAATAATAATAATAATAACAATAAAACCATTCTTATATAGCGCATATCACCGTGAGGTCCCTATGCGCTGTAAAAGGAAATCAACAATTATTGTACAAAGTAAACAGATATGTTTTTAACCGGGTTTTGAATTGTTCTGATGTCTCAGCCTGTTTAACAACCTCTGGAAGACTGTTCCATAACTGAACTGCTGCATATTGGAAAGAGCGGGAACCGTACGACTTGGTTTTGATAACTGGGTGAGTCAGAAGGGATTTATTTGAAGATCGTAGATTCCTGCTTGTTTTGTACTCCTGAACTAAGCTTTGAAGATAAACAGGGGCAACACCATGGATACACTGATAAGTCAGATCCAAAACTTTAAAATCAATTCTAGCCCGTATTGGTAGCCAATGTAGATCCTTAAAGGAACACGTTGCCTTGGATCGGTCGAGTTGGTCTTTGAAAAGCGTTTGTAACCGTTTGCTATAAAATGCATATGGTTAGAAAGATGATTTAAAAGTAGAATACAATGATCCACACAAATTTGCCTCGAAACTGCGTGGTTTTCCTTTTACTTTGTGAACTAACACAGTCGGCCATTTATGGGAGTAAAAAATTTGACTCCCATAAATGGCCGACCGTGTTAGTTAGCAGAGTAAAAGGAAAACCATGCAATTTCAAGTGATACTTGTGTGGATCATTATATTCTACTTTTAAAATATCTTTCTAACCATATGCATTTTATAGCAAACGGTTACAAACGCTTTTCAAAGACCAACTCGACCGATCCAAGGCAACGTGTTCCTTTAAGAATGGGTGTGATGGGTTCCCAAGTGCGAGTTCTGGTGACAAGTCTGGCCGCTGAATTTTGTATGCGTTGTAATCTGGCAATTTGAGTGTCTGGTAGTCCGTAAAGAAGGCTATTGCAGGTATCTATGCGGCACATTACAAAGGAATTAACCAAGTTTTCAGTAGATTTCACATCCAGATATTGTCTGATGGAGCCAATTCTACGAAGAGCAAACGAAGTAGTACGACAAACATTGCTGACATGATTGTTAAGTGAAAGATGGGTATCAAACAGAACTCCGAGGTTGCGAGCACTTGCCACTAGGCATATGGAGGTGTTGTTCAATGTGATACTAGAGAGAGGACTAACAGGTCTGTGACGACTGGACAAATGAATGACCTCAGTTTTGTTCTCGTTTAACTTAAGAAAGTTCTTAGTACACCATGACTTGATGTCTTTCAGGCATTCTTGAACCTGGACTATGCCTGACACTCTTTCATCATTTTTGAAAATAATATAAAGCTGGGTGTCGTCGGCATAAATCATATTGGAGATACCATGGTGATTAATGACGTCTTCAAGTGGTGAAGAATAAAGAGTAAAGGCTAAAGGGCCAATAACCTAGCCCTGTGGTACTCCATAAGGACCCTGGAAGTAGGGCGATGATTCGTTTTTGCCAATGAGAACGGACTGAGATCAGCCTGCAAGGTAAGTATTAAACCACTTCAGTGCTTTGCTGCGAATACCAAATCTTTCACCGAGGCGTGTCATCAAGATGTAGTGGCTGATGGTGTCGAAAGCGGCTGAGTAATCCAAGAGCACCAAGATGGCTGATTGTGTAGTCGCATTCAAAATTTGGTGAGAAAGATGGTCCTTGATTTGGAGTGCCACAACCCGTTCAATCATCTTTCCCAAGAACTTCAGATTAGCTATCAGTCTATAGCTATTAAGCTCCTCAGTGATGAGTTTGGGATTCTTCAAACTTGGACAAATATGGCAGTGTTTCAAAGGATCTGGAAAAAAGCCATTCTCCAAAGACAGATTAATTATGCAAGTAAATATTGGAGCGAGTTCTTTGGCACAGAGCTTTACCAGCGTAGTCAAGACAGGATCAAGACTACAAGTTGAAGCTTTTGATTTTGCGATAAGTCTCACAACTTGGTCTTCCGTAACAAGTAGAAAATCATCATTCGAAGGTTTCATGCGATGTTCGGAATGTAATGTCCGGGCTGGCAGTCGGAAGTTCGGAAGTTTGTTGAAGATCAGTTACTAGTTTTTTAATCTTTTCTGAGAAGTAGCTGGAGAACTTTTCAGTGAGAGGCATATCCTGGCTGTTATCAGAGGGAAAGTTCTACACAGATGTGTTCCAGAGCTTTTGAAACTTGGAGTAATTCCATAAATCATAGAGAGCATGTGCAAGCAAGCTGTCGATCAAGCGCTAAGGACGGCTATTACATATTCGATATTTACTCAACCAACAAAGGAGGGCACATCCAGAATGATACTTAAACAAAAAGGTTTTAATGAGCATGTGAAATACATGTACCACAATTTTTAAGATGGATACCTTTGAAACGGCTGTAAGACTTATTACACCAAATTGTTTCATTGCGTCAGTGGATCTTAAAGATGCTTATTACACAGTTCCTATAGCAGAGGAGCATAAAAAATATCTCCAGTTTATGTGGGATAATACTTTGTTTCAGTATACATGCTTACCAAACCGGCTAGCCTCTAGAATGTTTACCAAATTATTGAAGCCTATGTTTGCCACGTTACGTGAACAAGGACATATCATTTTAGGCTATATTGATGATTGCCTTTTACTTGGTAACACTAAGGATGAGTGTGCCATGAATGTTAATGAGACATTGACATTAGCTAACCGACTTGGATTTATACACCATCCAGTAAAGTCAGTCTTGCAACCTTGCCAAAAACTTACCTTTCTGGGATTTTCTATAGATTCTGTTGCGATGACAGTTACTCTAAACTCAAACAAAGTAAACTTATTGAGGAATGCAAGGCGCTACGTCGTTCAGATATGATGCATATAAGACCAGTGGCGAAAGTCATTGGACTATTGATATCCAGCGTTCCGGCTGTGGAATACGGACCTTTGTTTTATAGGTCTCTTGAAATTGAAAAAGTGGATGCATTGAAACACTGTGGCAATTATGACACATTCATGAAAATTACACCAGAAATGAAAGAAGATTTGAGTTGGTGGATTGAAAATCTTCCTCGGCAAAATCGAGACATAACAAAAGGAAATGCAGAGATGTCTATATCATCTGATGCCTCAAACAAAGGTTGGGGAGGCATTTGTGGAAAGTTGAAGAGGAACGTGGACACCTATCGAAGCTAGTCTACATATAAATGCACTACATGTAGAACTTAAAGCAGCTTTCTTTGCATTAAAAGCATTGACTGCCCAGAAAAAGGTCAAACTACCAAGTTGCTTATGAATAATAGCACAGCTATATATATAAAAAATAAATATCACATCGGTGGTGTCAAATCCAGAACATGTAACGATATTGCCAAAATCATTTGGATTTGGGCAAAAACAAAAGGAATTTGGTCAACAGCAAGTTACTTGCCAGGAACACTGAATTTTGAAGCTGATCATGAATCAAGGGTATTTAATGATCGTACTGAATGGCAATCAGATAAAGTTGTGTTTTCAATGATCACTGGTATGTTGGGACTCCCAGACATTGATCTTTTCGCTACAAGACTAAATAAACAACCAAGTTTCTCTCATGGCGACCTGATCCTGATGCTTTATATATACACTGTAGATGCCTTTACGCTAGATTGTCACTCATGGTATTTTTATACTTTCCCTCCATTCAGTGTTCTTGGGAAAACACTGCAGAAGGTGGCATTGGATCAAGCAACACGCATCATAATAGCCCCGGTTTGGACAACACAGCCATGGTTTGCTCAAATATTGCAAATGTTGGTGAGCCACCCAATTTTACTGCCAATGAAAGCAACGTTGCTTCAGCTCCCAGGGACGGCCCAACTACATCCACTGAGGACAAAACTTAGATTGATGGCTTGCCTGGTTTCAGGCAATCGCTTGAAAAGTAGAACATTTCTGGAGCAACAGCCGACTTTATCATGTCATCATGGAGGGAAAGCACCCACAAACAGTACCGTTCATATGCTGAAAGGTGGTTGCAGTTTTGTTCTGAGATCAAAGCAGATCTGTTGCATCCAAATGCAAGCCAGGTGCTTAACTTCCTCATTAAACTGTATCACACAGGAATTGGATACAGTGCACTGAACACAGCTTGGTCTGCAGTATCAGCTATGCTCAACAAATGACGGTGCACCTCTAGGTACTCATCCGCTAGTACGGCGTTTTATGAAGGGTGTCTTAAATTTAAGACCAACAAAACCTCGCTACAGTGTGACATGGGACGTCAACAAGGTTCTTGACTATATTAGGTCATCTAACTTTACCGGTAGAAGTGCTACCTTAGAAAGAACTAACTCTGAAATTGGTTATGATAATTGCTTTAACTACAGCGGCAAGAAGTCAAACTTTGAGTTTATTGAGATTGTCAAATATGACGGTAACTGAAGATGGATTTAGATTTGGTTTGATCAACTGCTTAAGCAAAGCAGAACCGGGGTATGTTACTCCAACTATTTACTTACAGGCTTACACACTAGACAATCAACTGTGTGTATGTGTTACTTTGACTGAATATTAAGCTCGCACTAAACCTTTGCGAGGGGATGTTGAACAATTGTTAATTAGCTATGTTAAACCATACAAATCAGTATCTACATCACCTATCAGTAGATGGATTAAAGATTTAATGTGGCAGTCAGGAAAAGATACTGGTATATTTAAACCACACAGTGTGCGAACAGCAACTACTTCTAAAGCTAAGCAGAGCTTAGTTCCAATTGATTTTATTTTGAAGACAGCAGGATGGTCTTTCCAAAGTACGTTTGCCAAGTTCTACGACAGGGCCATACAGAAGGATGTTTCCTTTGCTGAAGAGGTGTTAAAGTATTGAATTAATTTACAAGAGGTTTCAGCTCATAGTATTGACTGATGTTCATGTACAATGTACATGTACTTCCATGCATTTTCAAGTATTAAATGACATTGAATACTGAACTCTGAACTCTCTCACACATCTTTGCTTTAAAGTCTCATGTGGTAACTGAAGTGTGGAATGATGACATAATAGAATCTCAAAATTAAACGAAACTAGCAGTTGAAGTTTGATGGAGATTCTATGTGGTCATGATGAACACGAAGGGATCACACCCTCCCCGTGTTGAGTTTGGTTGGTTTTATGTAAAATGTGTTCGCTCGGCTTTAAAATCTGAAGCTACTGGTACGTGGTGCAATCTCATGTGATCCCTTCGTGTTCATGATGACTACATAGAATCTCCATCAAACTTCACCTTCTAGTTTCGTTTATAATTTTGAGATTTATTTTTAGTTCTTGACAAGGAATGAACCCAATTTTGCCAAATAAGAACTCAGCTTGGGCTCCATGAAGGCTTGGCTAAATTGACTGGAAAACTGTAATGCGACTGACTGTAATAAAACCGACCAAGGTTTTGCCATGTATATCTAAAATTTCAAGTTGCTGACCATTTACAAGTATCCTGTTTGACACTCATGTATAGTTGTGTGTTACATGTAGTAAAACTTTCGAAAGTATTTTAGTTTGAGGAAACTTTTGAATTGTGACTAGTGTATTTTTTCCAGGTCCTTTTTGTGTCATGCAACTGACCGCTTTTTAAAAGGTTATAACATCCAGGGCACAAAGCCCACAACATTTCTAATATCATCAATTCAAAGCCTTGGGTGTCAAGTACAAAACAGTCTATAAACTTAGTGGGAAGAATATCTCACAGAGAACTTCTAGCACCAAGATCAAGAAATGACACAGAAAAGAGTAATGCGACTGACCATGGAATTGCCCTTGTAATTAGACTCTATTGTGCGCCTTCCGTCCAGGGAAATTTGATTTATATATGTTTCCCAACTGCCCTATTGATGTATGGAACATATATAGGAGAGAGCCAGGCTAATACGTGCATTCATTTGTTAATGTTTTATACTGAAATGCCGATTGCGATTGCTATCATGGCAACATAAAATCACGGCCATATTTAATATGCACCAGGGTACTTGATGATAATTCCCTTAGACCACCTTTGGACAGCCCCCTTAGTTAAAGACTCAGGCACATCAAACAAGCAAATAACAAATTCATGTCATGAAAAGTCACCCTTGACCCCAAGAACACCAGGACGCCTGGCCTGCCTTGTTCATTCAATGCCAAAGGACGCAATGTGAGGACGCAGCTGTGTCCAAGCTCAGTCTGAAAATAGCACAGGGTGCTCAATAATTTAAAAGCTAGTGCATCTAGTCCTTAGCGCAGAACACAGCACACACTGTGTACAACAATGCTGGTGCATCTAGTCCTTAGCGCAGAACACAGCATACACTGTATCCATCAATGCTGGTGCATCTAGTCCTTAGCGAAGAACACAGCACACACTGTGTACAACAATGCTGGTACATCTAGTCCTTAGCGCAGAACACAGCATACACTGTATCCATCAATGCTGGTGCATCTAGTCCTTAGCGAAGAACACAGCACACACTGTGTACAACAATGCTGGTGCATCTAGTCCTTAGTGCAGAACACAGCATACACTGTGTAGATCAATGCTGGTGCATCTAGTCCTTAGCGCAGAACACAGCACACACTGTGTAGATCAATGCTGGTGCATCTAGTCCTTAGCGCAGAACACAGCATACACTGTGTAGATCAATGCTGGTGCATCTAGTCCTTAGCGCAGAACACAGCATACACTGTATCCATCAATGCTGGTGCATCTAGTCCTTAGCGAAGAACACAGCACACACTGTGTACAACAATGCTGGTACATCTAGTCCTTAGCGCAGAACACAGCATACACTGTATCCATCAATGCTGGTGCATCTAGTCCTTAGCGCAGAACACAGCACACACTGTGTACAACAATGCTGGTGCATCTAGTCCTTAGCGCAGAACACAGCACACACTGTGTACAACAATGCTGGTGCATCTAGTCCTTAGCGCAGAACACAGCTTACACTGTATCCAACAATGCTGGTGCATCTAGTCCTTAGCGAAGAACACAGCACACACTGTGTACAACAATGCTGGTGCATCTAGTCCTTAGCGCAGAACACAGCATACACTGTATCCAACAATGCTGGTGCATCTAGTCCTTAGCGCAGAACACAGCACACACTGTGTAGATCAATGCTGGTGCATCTAGTCCTTAGCGCAGAACACAGCATACACTGTATCCAACAATGCTGGTGCATCTAGTCCTTAGCGAAGAACACAGCACACACTGTGTACAACAATACTGGTGCATCTAGTCCTTAGCGCAGAACACAGCATACACTGTATCCAACAATGCTGGTGCATCTAGTCCTTAGCGCAGAACACAGCACACACTGTGTACAACAATGCCGGTGCATCTAGTCCTTAGCGCAGAACACAGCATACACTGTATCCATCAATGCTGGTGCATCTAGTCCTTAGCGCAGAACACAGCATACACTGTGTACAACAATGCTGGTGCATCTAGTCCTTAGCGCAGAACACAGCATACACTGTTTCCAACAATGCTGGTGCATCTAGTCCTTAGCGCAGAACACAGCATACACTGTATCCATCAATGCTGGTGCATCTAGTCCTTAGCGAAGAACACAGCACACACTGTGTACAACAATGCTGGTACATGTACATCTAGTCCTTAGCGCAGAACACAGCATACATTGTGTACAACAATGCTGGTGCATCTAGTCCTTAGCGCAGAACACAGCACACACTGTATCCAACAATGCTGGTGCATCTAGTCCTTAGCGCAGAACACAGCACACACTGTATCCATCAATGCTGGTGCATCTAGTCCTTAGCGAAGAACACAGCACACACTGTGTACAACAATGCTGGTACATGTACATCTAGTCCTTAGCGCAGAACACAGCACACACTGTGTACAACAATGCTGGTGCATCTAGTCCTTAGCGCAGAACACAGCATACACTGTATCCATCAATGCTGGTGCATCTAGTCCTTAGCGCAGAACACAGCATACACTGTGTACAACAATGCTGGTGCATCTAGTCCTTAGCGCAGAACACAGCACACACTGTGTACAACAATGCTGGTACGCAGTATTTGAAGTTATCTTCAGGTACATGAACATGTATGCAGCTACTTTAATTCTGTTGAGAGTAGCAGGATCGATAAACATGATAAACAATGAGAAGGCCTGCAGTGCTGGAGTGAAGGTCATTCTAACAGTAAACATGATCCAAACACAATTCTACATAAGTGAACACCTATCATGCCCATCTGTGATTGAGGCCTACATTTAGGTAAGTTTACATGTACATGTAGGCAGTAAAATATCCAGCAACAGAAAATTTATAATATTAGGGAAGGTTAATGGGTAAGCCCAGGGCCAAATTATATATTTTCAGGGTGTGTCTTGATTGAATGATAATATGGTCACTTTGACAACAATTATCAAAGTAAATTGGATGCAAAGCAAAGAAGTGCACAATTGCTCAGTTGAATAGTTACTTACAGTAGGGAATCAATGTTTGGTGAAGAGGTTTTCAACAAGTGGTTTCAACTCGCCGAGGCCTGGTTCTTGATAATTTTACCGAGACGAAGTCGAGGTAAATTATCAAGCACCAGGCCTCCGCGGGTTTAAACCACTAGATGAAAACCGATTCAACACACTTTGATTCACATTCATAAATAACTTTTCGGTCAAAACAACATCAACACTTTTTGGTCAAAAAGTAAAATAAATGCCAAAATTATAAATTGTTCAATAATTTATTGCAACACAACACCCCTCCAGCTATGAAATGGTAAGGCCCTTGGGTAAACAACTCCTTATAAGGAAATTGCTGTGCGTGTCGTGCATATCGCGCGAGGTGGCACAACTGTCCCGGCCGTTGCTCTCGTCATAGGAATGAAGAAACTGTCTTATAAGCACAGGTGCAAGCTCGCCTGTCATGCCCATGTTTCAACATTTTTTACTGGTCATTATCAAAGGTTTAAACACCCCCACGTGACGCGCTCTCCACCAATAGGAATAACGAAACTGTCTGAGCTATTTATGAATAACAATTAATTGTTTATAAAACAGATAATATAATATATTAAAAATATACATGTTTGACATTCATTGTACATGTAGCACAAGATTCAAGCATCCAATTCAAATGATGATCTATGATGACACCTCTGGTCTGCATTCATATTTTTATATGAGTAAAGGTAAAGGTTTGAATTCCTTATTAAAGACACTGGACACTATCGGTAATTGTTAAAGACTAGTCTTCTCACTTGGTGCATCCCAACACATGCATAAAATAACAAACCTGTGAAAATTTGGGCTCAAACGGTCGTCGAAGTTGAGAGATAACAGTGAAAGGAAAAACACCCTTGTAACACGAAGTTGTGTGCGTGCAGATGCTTTATTTCGAGACCTCAAATTCTAAACCAAACTTTAAACCTGAGGTCTCGAAATCAAATTCGTGGAAAATTCCTTGTTTCTTGAAAACTACTCCACTTCAGAGGGAAATGTTTCTCACAATGTTTTATACTATCAACCTCTCCCCATTACTCATAATCAAGAAAGGTTTTATGATAATAATTATTTTGAACAATTACCAATAGTGTCCACTGCCTGCCTTTAATTCACAAGTATAGTACAGTCTACAGCGACCAAAATGAAAAACATACCAAATTGGCTTATAAATACAGTACAAATATAATAAACTGCACCAATAAAGTATCTAGTACCTAAATACTTACAAATGGTCAGATTTATCGTAACCTGAAATAGTATGCAAACAAATGATCAATTAATTCGATTTACAGATATCTTCTGCGCATTTTGACACCTATTTTATTGCATTACGGTGTTGTTAAGCGGATTTATGGACACTTGAGTGGCTTAAAGGCAGAGGACAGGATTGGTAATTACTCAAAATAATTATTAGCACAAAACCTTACTTGGTCACAAGTAATGGGGAGCTGTTGATAGTATAAAACACTGTGAGAAAAAGTAACATACATGTAGTTTTCGAGAAAGATGTAATTTTATACGAATAGATTTTGAGGTCTCGAAATCAAGCATCAAACCACTCAACTACGACGAGGGTGTTTTTTCTTTCATTATTATCTCGCAATTTCAACGACCAATTGAGCTCAAATTTTCACAGGTTTGCTATTTTGTGCATACGTTGAGATACACCAAGTGCGAAGACTGATCCACTAGGGTCCAGTGTCTTTAAGGTTGAATTTCAAAAGTTGCACAAGCCCCTATTCTCCCTGATTCCCTGCTTAAAAGTTTTCTCTGCTTTTAACTTACATATACTGCTGATTTCCTGAAGATAGTCCTCAATAATAATAATAATAATAATCAATACTTAGTGTGTCCTCCATCACTGTCCTGAACAGCAAGGATACATCTTCTCATCTGGAAACACCTTCCCCTGTCTTACCATATCAGGGAAACTGGCTTTAAACCCATATTCATAAATACCTAAGGCAGTTTATCCATTCTGATTGGTCGAGAAGGCATCCCGTGGGGGTGTTTGAACGGATGATATAACACCAGTAAAAAGTGGGCGTGACACGCGAGCTTGCACCTGTGCTTAAAAGACAGTTTCTTCATTCCTATTGGTCGATAGCGACTGCCGCGACGTTTGTGCCACATCACGCGATGTGCGCAACGCGCACAGCAATCTCCTTATAATGAGTTGTTTACCCGAGGAGGGCCTTACCATTTCACAGCTGGTGGGGTGTTGTGTTGAAAAAAACCCTCTTCACCACACATTGATTCCCTTATTGGTTTATAATAATAAGACTAATAATAATAATAAGACTTGTAATGCGCACGTATCCACCCTGCTGGGTGTTCAAGGTGCAGTAAAAACCAACAACGAACAAAACAAAACAAAACAAACCAAAAAAAAACAGACACAACAAAATTAGTCCTTGAAAACCTGTGACATAAGATAAGTTTTAAAAAGAGATTTGAATGTTGTGGTACAAAGACAAGATCTAAGATTAAGTGGTAGAGAGTTCCAGATGCGTGGCGCAGCTGAAGAAAAAGACCTGTCTCCCCACGAGTGTTGAGACTTGGGTTCAATGAGAAGAAGCATGGAATTTGATCGAAGATTTCTTGATGGAGTGTAAACTTGAAGCAGTTCAGAAATATAGTGGGGAGCCTTGCCATTAAGTGCTTTGTGGACAATGAGCATCAGCTTGAAGATGATTTGTTGAGAGATAGGGAGCCAGTGTAGTTGTTTCAGAATGGGGGTGATGGAACAGGATTTCTTAGACATTGTCACAATGCGGGCAGCAGTATTTTGGAGGCGTTCAAGACGGGAAATCTGGTTGTTAGGAAGACTGTAGAGAAGAGCATTGCCATTGTCAAGGAGAAGTAACAAATGCATGAATGTCCTTTTCAGTGGCACTTTTGTCAAAGTACTTACGAATCTTACCAATATTCTTGAGGTGGTACGATGACAGACAAACGATGTTGTTGATGTGTGGTTGAAGTGTCATCGATGAATCAAAAATAACCCCCAAGTTCCGAGCTTGCAGCGAGGAAGCTATCTGAGCATCACCGATGGAAATGTATGGCGCTGAAACCTTTGTTAACTGTTGACGTGCCTCCGATCTCAAACCCCTCTGCTTTGTTATTGACAATTATTGCTGATATTTATCGCAATCAATTTATCGAACGCACAACAATAAACAAAAACAATGCTGACCTTATTCTTCACAGTACAATACTCTTGCTTGATTAGGGGCTTTTGCAAATTTAAACAACTCACGTGCCCATAAATCAGCCAAACAACATCATAGCATAACAAAAGAAGTATCAAAAAGCGCAGAATATAAATGTGCATCGGGTTAATTAATTCATTTTGTGCATACTATTTGAGGTGCCGATATATCTGACCGTTTGTAAGTGTTAATATACTTTATTGGCGCAATTAATATAATATTCATGTCTTATATAGCGCACAGACGATCACCCTATATCGCACATGGTCTTCTGGAATCCTCCTGGTGGACATTCAAACCGCGGCAGGAGGAACATGAGCTTCACAGACACCATCACCAGAGACACTAATCTCAATCAAACCGAGACCCAACAACTCATGAGGGACAAAGCAACCTGGCACCACTTCATCAAAGCTACTTCTACTATTCCGTCCAAGGACGAAGGATGATGATGATGATAGCGCATTACCAACAAGGTACTCGAAGATACAGGTTATTGATGTTATAATTATCTCGGTAGTCTAATCATAATAAAACGGACATTTATATTGCGCAAATACCTATATAAATATACTCTACTGCGCATTACATGGAATACAAAAATGCAGAAAATAAATATGAAAAAACAAATACACAAACAGAGCAAGAATGAATTAAATGAGTGAAGTAAACAAATGGGTTAACTTAGATTTAAATACATTAAGTGAAGAAGACTGTCTAATGCAAGGTGGGAGATTATTCCAAAAATTTGGAGCAGCGTATAGAAATGCCCGATCACCTAAAGTTACCCTAGATTTCCTAGATGGGTGAGATAACAATGTGGGATCTTGAGAACTCCTGAGACGTTAGGTTGATTGAGACTGAGAGAGGGATTTCATGGTTAGGAGTTATTGAATGTATGTTGGTGCTAAACCATGAATGGCTTTATAAGTTAATAAAAGAACTTTAAATGCTATTCTTTGTGGAACCGGTAACCAGTGTAACTCATTTAACAATGGACTACATCGAGAGCATCTAGAGGAATTACATATCAGTCTAGCACAAGCATTCTGAACCCTTTGCAGTTTGTTAATCTGTGTGTCAGGCAAACCCAAAAATAAGCTGTTACAGTAATCTAACCTGCTTGTCACAAAAGCATGGATAATTTTTTCTGTACAGTCGCGAGTTAAGTATTTACGGATATGACGGATATTGAACAGATAATAAAATGCATTCTTACAAACTTCAGCAATATGTTTATCAAATGTTAAGTGAGAATCAAACCAAATCCCTAAACGCCTTACTGAGGTGGAGGGTGATATGTTGGACATAACAACTTTGATGCTCTCAATGTGTAGTTTAGACATTTGCTTAGGAGTAGCACATATCAAAAATTCAGTTTTCTTATCATTCAACAATAGATTATTCTGTAACAACCAAGTATGGACATGCGTAATACATTGTTCTAATGCAAGGACAGATCTGTTTTCATTATTTTGACCGGGTGAAAAAGACATATACAGTTGAGTGTCATCTACATTAACAATGACAGGAAATTTCAGGGGAGTTCTGTTGAACTTCTTGAAACAATCTACTTGTATACAAGGTAAACAAAAGGGGTCCCAAGCAAGAGCCTTGGGGCACACCCCATAACACATGGAATTCCTGAAACAAAACATCATCTACATGTACGACAATCTTCTGCCTTCTGCCAGTCAAGTAAGAGTCGAACCATAACAAAGCTACATCAGATATACCAAAGTGAGTTTGAAGGATGCTCAGGAGAATTTCATGTTTAATGGAATCGAAGGCGGCGCTCATGTCGAGCATAATTAGAAATGTAATAATAATAATAATAATAATTTATTTTTAGTATAGCGTCTTACATAAAAAATCTCAAAACGCCGTACAGTGTTTTACATATTATAAACATTAAGCTAAAAAGAGTAACCAAAATACAGCAAAATTACATTGTACAATAAGAACGACAAAAACAAACAATGACAAACACCAAAAAGAGACTATCAACAAAATTATAACACCATAGAAAAGGCAATGAAAAAACAAATGTAAAGAGTCAGAGATAATGTCTTTTAAAAAGAAACTTTTTGAGGTGGGTTTTAAAAATATCAAAGTTGGTGATAACCCTCAAAAGAATGGGTAAATTATTCCAAAGGGCTGGAGCATAAATAGAAAAAGCCCATAAGATTTGCTAGGCCTTGGGCCAACTAAAGGAAAAATTAAGTTTGACACCAACACAACTTCTAGTATGAATATGAGAAACGTAAATTGAAATTAATTCTGACAGATAGCGAGGGGCCGATTTACCATGATGAATAAGTTTTAAAATAACACAGACGATTTTATACTCAACACGAACTTTGACTGGAACCCAGTGTAAATCAAAAAGAATTGGTGTCATATCTGAATGGCGATCAAACCAATTCCTAATAACAAGACGGGCTGCAGCATTTTGAATGTTGTAATTTCTGAAATTGATAATTGTATAAACCAAAGTATAAGCTATTGCAATAATCTAACCGGGAGTCTATGGTCTAGTTGGTAAAACACGTCTGCCCTAGGATTGCAAGGGTCGTGGGTTCGAGTCCCACCTGAGTAATGTGCCTGTGATATTTTTTCACAGGACTTGAGAAAGTACAGTGCTAACACATATCAGTGTATGGGTAAAAAATAGCATTCAAACTGCCTCTAGCTACCAGGCAATCTCGGTCGTCTAGTTAGTAAGACACTGCTCTAGAATTGCAAGGGTCGTGGGTTCGAATCCCACCCAAGTAATATGCCTGTGATATTTTTACACAGGACTCGGGGAAGTACCGAGTATACAGTGCTAACACACATCGATGTATGGGTAAAAACCAAAATTAATATAGGCTATTAAAGTTACGAATTCTTAGAACCAATTATACAGCAATTTTTAAGGGTTTACAAGGTGCTAAGGCGCATTCAGCAGCCACAGCCAGGAACACCAGAGCAAACCCTGCACCGGGATCTTTAACGTGCGTGACACAACACAAAGGACCAACAGCTGTATGTCCCATCCAAGGGGTCTTACTTACCCTGGTTTAATAGTTTCCTGTGGTACATTGATGACTTGTTGACATTGCATATGAGATGCTTGGAAATGTTCAGTAGATCTAGCATCCATGAGAAGAATATGGTATGTGTCATCCTGAAGAAGTTTATACAGCTGAGCAGCGACTATCTTTCCATTTTGTCCTAAGAGCATATCAAAACAGGTTAAAATATCAAGTTTATTTGCAGATACTTCCCATAAGATTTTTTTTGTTAGTTATCTACATTTAGTTTCCTAAATGGTTCAACTGAACTTGTGACTTCCAATAAACTGTTTCTATTTGTTCCAACCCAAAGTGAGAATCAAAACTAAAGTTCAGGGTACCCCTATTGTCATAACCGGCTCTCTATTGTGTGTCTACTTTATGCTGGCGTGTTCAAAAGGAGCAGATGTCAAAACACTTTCCAGGATTAAACTAGAACATTATACTGGAACCATGGGATAGCCCCATTGCTGAATTTTTTGCCATTTACCATATGTTGTCCTTGAGTTACATGCCAAAATCACAGCGTGATCTGGTTCATGATTTTTATATCATGCCGTCTGGACTTCTGCAACAAAATTCTCCATTTTCCACCTGCCTCAAAAATTTCAAAACTCTGCTGCTCGGCTTCATTTGGTTACCTGTCTCCAAACGCATAGAATTCAAACTCCTTCTTCTGTCAAAGTGTTTCCATTTTGTGTAACTTTATAAATTGTTTAGTTTTGGTCCCCAAATTCTTTAGTCTTTTCAGTTCGCAAAGAGTTGGACAAGCAGCACAGTCTGAGTAAGTTGTATTGTGTCACGCGTAGTGAAAGATTGGTTTTTGTTCTGGGGTCGTGGTTCAGAGAATTACTTATTTGGTCATGATATTTGGTTCGGGTATTGTGAATGGACACATTGTGAACATGGTATGTTGGAATGTAGGTGTGGCAATCATGGGAAGGTTTCGTGGGTAGGAATATTGTAACTATGTAGTAGAAGTATCAACGATGACTCCGACCGAGTAGGGTCACATTTAGCGGGAGAGAGAGTGAGTGAGAGTGGGTCAACTGTAACCACCCGGCGAGTGGAATCAGCCCTCGCAGGTTATGGGGCAGACTCCACCGTATTATTTAGAGATTCCGTGGGACAGAAAAGTCCATGGCGAAATATTGTGATTTGGGAAGTCATGGAAAGCCATGACCGATTTCCACCGGCCCCCTCCTACATCGAAAATATTGTAAGTAAATTGTTGAATGTGTATCTTTAATGAGGATTCTAGTATACAAATGTTGTAAAAGGTAATGTGGGGGCAAGGGAGGTATTCTTACAGGTAATAATCATTTCGTAGGATTGGATTAGAAATTGTATTTATAATCGGTATGGAAATTTGTCATTAATGTTGTATTTTGATAAAAATTGATTGTTGAGCGTGCACAACTTAGTTGTGAAACGTCGCGACGCGTCGCCTCCCCTCCTCACCTTCTCTCTTGCGTTCTCCAACTCAAGGAATTGATGTTCGTTTCTGGAATTGAGCTTAAATATTGGGGATGGGTATACTTGGCAATGATGGTACTTGGCATGATATGTAGGGTATTTCGTAATATTTTAGTGTTGATCGAGCGGGCCAACGCATTATCCGTAATGTGGATTATGTTTCGCCTCATTTACGCATAGTTTTAATTCAATCGGCTTTTGTCATTGTGTCAATTTTATCCACTGCACTGAGTATTTCCCAGCTAAGATGACTGTAAGGGTAATAATGCTTAGTCGACTAAAAATATAGCACGTACACTGCTCCAATGACACACTTATTTTATTGTGTTGAGCACATTTGGTATAATTCAGTTACACGGATTTGAGTGGTCTAAGTCTGGTCTCCCCCCTCAACAATAATCACCGCTGCTAATAGCACAGGAGAAATCCGACTAAAAAGGCTTGTATGAAAGTGGTACCCTCTTTTAAAACAAACTCATAATCACAGCCACTAATAGCCGCGGAGTTTATCTGACTGAAAAGGAAGCTTCGAAGAAGTTCTGGTAGACAGCAGATACAAAAAAAAACGCGCCAGTTGGTATGGACTTTAACGACACAGTCAATTTCTGCAAATTGTATTGAAAATAAAATATATTTAATGATTGGTTGCTATAACTGTTGAATGATTTTTGCTTTGTTTCCAATGACGTGTACACGATTTTAGTCTAAGGCCCCATTCATCGTGATTTATTGAGCGTACGTCCAACGACGCATACAAAATTGTCTGAGCACCAAATAAAGCGAGTTTTCGGAATATGCTGTGCAACATCTAATCTACTGTTTTTACCACCGCTTTTGGGAGTAACAGAGCGTCGGCCTCATTAATTTTTAGTTTATTGTCATATCAATTAATTCTCATGTAAACTTTCTGGTCAACATCCGCCGGGGCGCGCGCCCCGCGTGACGAAGTCCCCTGATAAAACATCAAATTTTATAATTATGGTATCATAATTATCTGTGGAACCCTATACAAACTAAAATAATAGTAACGGTAATTGTATTGATCTTTAATAACTACCCCTACATCCTTTCACTTAATTCACTTTCAGAAAACATTTGCCTTGTTGTTTTAAGGGTTTATAGGCCAGTTTCGTTAATTTTGTATGGAGAAATTCGTAAAAAGTACCCGATTCAGCTGCACATGAGGATTTGGCAAAATCTACATCCTGAGTCCTGACCAAACTGCGTTCTAACAATTTTGTTGCTTCAGAACTTTGAATGGAATGTTCGTTTACAGCTTCAAAACAGCCGTTGATGTTTCACAAAGTTCGTAACCATGAAAGCATACTATTCTTAAACGGTGATTTCATGTACTCTTTTATAGGTTTAACTGGAAAAACCTATACAATGTATATGAAAAGAATCAGTAATGCATTTACTTTCTATTTGAAAATGTTTCAACTTTTGCGTGTATACGTTCTGTGTGTGGGGGAGGACATATGGACTGTACCACTAATGGTGCAGAGTTAAATGGAACAAATAAAGTTTCACAACAACGGGTTGCTGTTTGATGCGTTTAAAAAATGCTGGAAAGTTGGGTAGGCCTACATGAGTGACTTAATTGTAATAAACACATATGTAACAGATGCATGTATTAAAGCCTAATGTTTTTTATTTAATTTTTTTATTTAACACGCGAAATTAAACCCCCCTGTACAAAATGGTATATACACAATGCCATTTACCCCTCTGCGAAACATCAATGAGTCACTCTGGAATGTTAATGGGAGTCCGAGGTTGCCACCCACTTCAAACCTAAAGAGGTGGCTCTGTGTGCAGCCTACAGCTTCCCCCCCCCCCCTTAGACCAACAGGTGGCCCATATCAAAACCAGACAACCACAGAGGTGACTCTGTGCGCAGCCTACGGCCTCCCCCTTCGACCAACAGGTGGCCCATATCAAAACCAGACAACCACACATGTAAGGAGATATTGCTCGTGACTCCAGCCAATCAGACAACTCGTAAGAGGGAGTTCGGTTCAGGGTTTTGTAGACTTGCAACCCAACGTCTGTAACGATACAACCGTGTTGGATTCCACAAGGATGCCATGCCACTGGACCTTCTAATTTTCAATCCAAGATGGCGCGGGTTACGCTTTTAATAGTATAGATTTGTGGTAACACCATGTAAGTATCTACAATGTAAGTGAAGTATGCTCAATTGTCAAATTTGATTTTTATGAAGAGCGAAGTTATCGAGCAATTAAAGTTTTCTATAAAGAGATGTTTAATGAAGTTTCAAATTGTAATTTTCTTTCTGAAGTTGCAAGCAGAATTATTTTAAAGTTTATGCATTGCCTTTAAAATTTTGTATTTTTGACAAGATATTTGGACATTTCTTGATTAACTATTTTACTGTAGATGACCACCCAACCCTGGTTTAGACGCATGACGCTCAACCCTTGATTACGACAAAGTCCAAGTCAACTACTGACCGACTTCTTAGGATTAAGGCCATACTTGAAGGACGGATTGTCAAAGTCGCCAAGTAGGCAAGAGACATGAGTCATGAGGTCCAAAGCAGCCGAAAACACAGGTTTTATTTGAGATTTATTTTGCTACTTGTTTTAATGTGAACCAGCCAAAGATGTTCAGTTCACAAAAAGTTGGTCAAGCAGCCCAGTCTGTTTTAAGTTGTATTGTGTCGCGCGTAGTAAAAGTTTGTTTATTTGTATCTAGTGGACGACCCCTAGAGTTCAATCTAAAGAAGGTGTAAATAATTTGTACTTAAGGTCGAAAGCAGAACCTTTGAGGTAATAGTTAACAAGGAAAAGTTGTGATACGATATTGTTTCAACCAAGGCTTCAAAGAAGCACATTTAAGTTGTCAAAGTAGAAAGTTGTATATTTAAATTGATTTAATTGATTTATTGGTTTATTTAGCCAAACAAGGGCGTAAGAAAATACCCCTAGAGGCTAAGACTTAACAAACTGTACTATTTTTTCTGTAAATTTATGTAAATATTAATTCTTCATTATAAAAGAACTTTGTTTATTTAAAGCTAATAACGAATTGTGTTCATTCTGTTGATTTGTTTGAGTTCATTTGATGTGTATGTCACGAATTTACCCTTCTTGTAAATGGATGTGACATCTTCACACATCCCTCAACCAATCTGCCCCAAGTACCTCCAATAACCTTCAACCATACCAACCTAGTCGTTCATGGTCTACTTTTCAACTCTTTCTAAACATCACTCATACTAAATCATAATTACGTCCATTTCTCATTCTTCACTGACATTGTGAAACAATTTACCCAAATTCATCAAAACTGCTCGAAATAAAAACATTTTCTAATCCATGGACCTATTCAATTACTGATTTATTTTGTAAAGCGCTTCGGAACATTTGTGTAAGGTGCTGTATACAAGTACAGTTTATTATTATTATTATTACTAATATTATTAATGATTTGCAGCCCAACACCCAGCTCCATTTTTCTGTGTGCAAGAAGTGTGTACCGTTTGGAAGTAAAAGTGAAGTCTAGTAAAAGTACTGATGCTGCAGCCATGACAAAAGACAAATTAAAAATGGGCAAATTAAAAAGCGTGAAAATGCCAGCAGGTTAGTGTCTTGAGCTAACATTTTAAAGACAATAATGATTTGAGGCCTGACAGCAGCACTCAAATCTGCTCTGTATTTGTTTGCTAATTTCTTACTGGACTTTTTCTGTGTATCCTGGAGTCACCTGAGTTGTGAAAATAGTGATTTGCTGTTGGAATTTTTCACTGTCTAAGAATTCTGGTGTACAAAGCTAACACACACTTTGGTGGCCGCATGCTGTGCAGTTATCTGTCCATGGACATTGGTCCCCAATCTGGGGACAAAAAGTATCTTGTCCACTTCTCCCTGCATGCTAGACCATTGTACTGTACTGACTCATCTGTGGTCAGCTTTGTTCCATCAGTATAAATTGCAGTGTTGTATGACTCGAGTCCAAGACTCGGACTTGAGTCCATCTCGAGTCACGGCTTGACTCGAGTCACTTCGGCAAAACACTCGAACTTGTCACGTGTTTAAAAAAAACAGTTCTGATGATCCAATCATCTTGCCCGGAATGCACATGGAGGAACTTTAACGTCTAGTACAAGTACGTACACTTTCGTATGGTGTTGCAATTGTTTGTGATTATCATGAAGATGGCCAGTCCGACTTACCGTCAAATCGCCGTTAACTCACTTGTGCTGTCAACTCACTTGTGCCGTCAACTCGCCGTCAACTCAACCACGACACCGCAGAGGGCAGATATGGGTTAGTCTTGACTCAATACGTCAGCGATCAATTTACACAAAGCGCAGTACATAGCACACTATGTAGTACCGCAAATTGATGTCTCGGGCCAAGACTATTCCATATGTTGCCCTCTGTTGTCCATGTCATACAAGGGGTGCGATCCACACGCAAGATGCTAGATGGCGGCCGACGGTTTTGCCCCTTTGCAACAATTAAAGCCATTGGACACTTTCGGTAATGCTCTAACCATGACTGGGGTACCAAGAATAATATACAGTACCGGGTACAGGAAGAAAAGAAAAAAGTTCACAGATTTACAAATAACTTAAAGGGTTTACAGAAGGCAATGGTGAAAGACTTCTCTTGAAATATTATTCAATGAAACGCTTTACTTTTTAAATAAAAATTTTATTTTAAACACATGTCATGACACGGCGAAACGTGCGGAAACAAGGGTAGATTTTCCTGTTATTTTCTACCGTTTCCGATGACCGATTGAGCCTAAATTTTCACAGGTTTGTTATTTTATATAGAAGTTGTGATACACGAAGTGTGGGCCTTCATTCTTGTTTACCGAAAGTGTCCAATGGCTTTAAATGTAGTAAAAAGTTACCGAAATGTGACCGAAAACTTGTGAAAATTTTCTTTTTGCTAATAAATCTACAGTTCTTTACCTCTTTTGTGGATTTTAAACTTGAGGAGTTGACAGCGAGTTGACGGCACCAAGCGAGTTGACGGCAAGTAGTAGGACCTTAGATGGCCATGTACGGCCCCGCGTATGGTCCGCTGGGATATCACTCTGTAAAAGCATTATTGTGCACGACACCAATGCTTCTGGTGAATTACTGCACAATCTCCAAATATCAGGATGTATACGTGCAGGTATTCTGTCAAGATTAACACCATAGCACACCATAGCCAATGATTGATGCATACAACAGATATGCCCTCATTGGTCTAGACTTAGAGCCTCCACTCTGTCACAGCTTGATTTCATAAAGTGTAACAAGAACATTTTGTAATTTGGCAGTTATTAATATTTATTTCAGAAAGAATTACTTTCTCTAAATCATAAAACTGTGTTGGATACCTTCTTTCTGAAATGGATAAATCAGTATATAATTGTTAAAGAATTTCTACTTTTTGTTTGTTTTAATCACTACAAGATATTCTGGGATGAGGAGCATGTTGTGTATTTGTAAAACCTGAAATGAAATTAAAACTGCAGATATTTTGTCTAAATTACATGTGTTTTAAATATTTTGTCATTTCCAACTAATATTTTTTGACATTTGGTTTACAATCAAGTGTTCCGATATAGGTGAACCGGTTGAAGTTTTCTAACTATTTAATTATTTAAACAATTAGTGACTCATGACTCGGACTACAGCCAATTGACTCATGACTCTGACCAAGTGACTTGGACTCAACACAGGTGACTCGACTACCACACTGATCAATTGAGCTTGCATTCTGCCAAAGACACAGCTGCAATTCATTCAGCTTCGAAAATAATTGAAATGTACTACTCGGCCACTTTTCATTTGGAAATTGTGATCTTCTGTGACATTGCTGTAAACCCCGGCCCTGAAGCTGAAAATAACCCAAACTCAGCAGAAGCTAGTCCAAACTCTGCAAATTCCTATCAACGTAACAAACTTCTCAGTCTCTCTTATGCCCCATCCAAGCGTGCTACAACTCTGCTGCCTTCCTGTAAATTTACATTACAGAATCTTGGCCTTTTTGTAAATCCTAGCACTGTTTACCGACCTACACATAGCGGGAAAAAGCTGGTCGCCGTAGAACTGTTCTTAAACCCCCTATTCATGAAGTTACACTCCCATCTGTTATAGCACCAGTGACTCCAGCCTGATCTCAACTCTTTGTGATCTGAACACACAGTCCATATATGTGACCCGCTACGTGAAAATGAGTCAGATGTTGACAATTTCAAGGATTGAGTTATATGCATGGCTGGAAAGAACACACCAACAGCAGTAATTTGGTATATGTCTAAGCTTTGGGGTGTATCGCGTTGCTGAGTTACTTTCGTTTGAAATTAGCCAATACATCATTTTTTCTGACAAAATGACTTTCTCAAGTTTTCTTAGGGAGTTTGAGAATTTAATTTTGTAATTTTACATTCGTGTTGATGAAAGCCACAACACCAATGCAAACCAGTTTAGGCATCTACTTCAGGCTTTCGGTCTTACCCAGCATATCAAGGAGCCAACTCATCGTCTCGGTCATTGCCTGGACCTTGTCATAACTCGCGAAATCTCCCCACCTGTTGTCTCAAACTTTGTTATTCTACCTGGATTATCAGACCATTATGCAGTCATGTGTAACTTGAGTCAGTGCAAGCCCAAAGTCCCAAAAGTGTTCGCAACATAGAAACTCATTTGGCAAGGCTAGAAATCAATCACAACTCCTTGGACTCCTATGTCAGCCAATATGAGAGTACTGTCCGCGCACCTTGCAAAACAGGATCAGTCAAGGCCCGTACTGAAGTTTCCTGGTTCAATGATGATACTCATACAGCAAGAAAGATCTGTCATCAACTTGAGCAGAAATGGCAAAAAATGGCAAAGCTCTTTGATAATGCTCAAACCCAAAACCCCTGTCCTTCCATCCACTTACAATTATTACAACTTGGCAAATGAATTCCAGAAATTCTTTGTCACCAAGATTTCAGACATTCACTCATAATTTTCATCAGTCCCTTACAACGTGCCGCAGACATTGCCACGTCTTCAACCAGAGTGTAGACTATCTGTGTTTGAGCCTGCCACTGTTGCCGAGATTCAAATGGTTATTATGAAATTTCCTTCAAAATCCTGTGAGCTGGATCCAGTGTCAACATCCATGATTAAGCTTGGGCGATATCACGATATTATCGCATATCGCGATATTAATTTGGAAACGATTTCGATATCGGATGGATTTGGTTTTAATCAAAATATCGATATATCGCGATATATCGCAATAATCGCGATATATCGCAATATCGATTAAATATCGTGATGTATTTGCTAGCTGAGACATCTTGCACTCCATAGGTTTGGAGTAAAAGCAGAAGAATAGGTAATTAGAACACCTCTCTTAAGCTATGACTGTCTCTTCTACAACTTTCACTTGGAGTTTGAAGACTGATGATGTCAAATTTCATTAATCGCGATTATATCGAATATCGCGATATATTGTCGGCGATATATCGTGAATAAAATAAATCGATATCGCCCAAGCTTATCCATGATGAAGCAAAACATTGATATATTTGTACTCAACATCACTGATCTTATAAACGAACCACTCAGTTCCAGTAGTTTCCCCTATAGCCTCAAAGTTTGCTACATCAGGCCGCTCATCAAGAAACCAAACCTGGACGAGGAGATGAGATATTAAAAAAACTACAGACCGGTTGCAAACTTAAAATACATTGGAAAACTTATCGAACGAGTGGTTTCATCATGCATTTCAGATCACATTCATGCTTTCAACCTGTCCGATGTGTTCCAGTTAGCACACAAGCCTTTCCATGGGACAGAAGCTGCACTAGTCTTTGTGAGCAACGATATTCTTTCTGCAATGGACAATGGTAACCTAACTAGACTTGTGAGTGCTGCCTTTGACACTGTTGACCAAAAAATCCTTCTCTCTTGGCTCAAGATCACCTTTGCATAGAGGACACAGCCCTAGCATGGTGCAAATCATATCTCTTCAATAGAACTGAGCATGTATGTACATGTACTGGCACCGCGATATCAGACCCCGTTGTTTTGAACTACTCTGTGCCACAGGGGTTGGTACTGGGCTCGCAGTGGTTTACGCTGTACACTTTACCGATTCATGACATCATCCTGAAATTTAATTTGAATTACAATGTGTACGCAGACAACACTCAGCTATACATCATGTTTAAATCTTCTCAAGAAAACTCCAATGCATCTATTGCAAGACTTGAGAAATGCATCCAAGAAATTTGACGCTGAACACAACAAAACTGCCCAAAGTTAAATGATGACAAGACAGAGTTCCATCCATGGGTCATGTCAACAGTTAACAAAGGTTTCAGTGCCATACATTTCCATCAGTGAAGATAGCTCCCTCGCTACAAGCTCGGAACTTAGGGGTTATTTTTTATTCACCGATGATACTTCAACCACACATCGACAAAATCTTTCGTCTGTCATCATATTACATCAGGATAGGTAAGATTCGCAAGTTCTTGGACAAAAGTGCCACTGAAAAGGTCATTCATGCACTTGTTACTTCTCGTCTTGACAACAGCAATGCTCTTCTCTATACTCTTCCTAACAACCAGATTTCCCATTTTCGAGTTACGAGTCTTATTATTCGCACTACGAGTCTTATTATTATTGATTTAATAGATAGTAGCCTGATTCTTACGAGTGGTAGGGTAGTGTACTAAAGTGTAAAAAAAAACTGTAACTGAACTGTAATTAAGTAGTAGATATATAAACACTTGCTTAATATTTTGCAATATATTTTGAAAATGCAAAAATCGACTGCTGACTTGCTCAGTCAAATTTGCCTTATTGATACAATTTTGCAGTACACTAATTTGTCTCCTGTTATATGATTCACCTGTGTTTGGAAAGACTGGGCAACAACTACCAAGTTCATGTACCCACATTCAATATGCTAACATTCCGCCTATCATGTGTTTAAAGGTGAATGTCATTATAGCACCCATAATGTCTCTAGATTGGTGTAGTAAGTACATGCTGGGGATTTATTTTTCTCACCAAAAGTCTACTTTGAGTACCTGGACTCGTACATCAACATGTCTCATGATGTTGATTGTAGAAATACCCAAGCTTGGTCTGCATCAAACTCACTGACCAAAGTCTGGTGATCCTTGAGCTTTTAAGGCTTCAGTGGAATTGCTGGGCCCTGGTAGATCAAATCACTAAATCCATTGAATGTAGAATGTTTCTTGGCAACAGCGTCTCCCTTATGTTTTACATGGTGCTCTTTCCCCATCTCCACAATCATCAACAAATTACCACTCAGCAATTACAAGCTTACAAGATGACAAACCAATTTTACATGTAATCAGACTGTACAACCTATGCACACAAATTCTTGTTCAAGTTGGTTGTACATGAACATCGAATATAAAGATTTAACACCAATTGAATAACACAAACTTTCCCAAAAAGCAGAAGTAGTCACCCTGATACATACCAAATTCTGGAGTGAATGCTGTATTCTTTGCACAATAAGGAACCGCACTATCATTTGCAACCCCATTAGTTGTGGAGTTTCTTGGTTTCTTGATACTCTCATCAGATGAGCTGTCATTTGCTGCTAAAGTGCATGTAGCTTGCACCTGCTGCTCTTCTTCCAGGTCCTTGTATCTATTTTTTAAAATAAAATTTCAATATAATAAACAACATATTTTAAAGTAATTGTCTTTACCACATCTTGCAAGATGCTAATTGGTTTTCAAAACATTCATTGATATTCAGACAGTTTCGCTATTCCTATTGGTGGAGCGCGTCACGTGGGGGTGTTTCAACGGTTGATAAAGACCAGTTGGAGCTGTTTATAACTGGGTTTTTTCCCCGGATACATTTAGGTGCATACTACGCGCTAGTCTTGGTGCAAGACGTTTCTCGTTGCGGGCAAGGCTGTTGGTGAGTTGGCCGAGCTGTGTGTGAAACGAAAACGAGAAATGTCTTGCACCAAGACTAACTACGCGCACGAATACATTTCCGAAAACTGTCTCAGTCATAAAAATGCAACACACGTACAGAGCTTAAGGACGTCGGAAAACGGATAAATTTTACAGACTTTCTTAATTTATTACCACTTTTTACCAAAAAGGTATTTATGAATGGGAATAAAAGAGTAGTGATTCGTTCTTAAACTGCCGTTGAAAACCTTGCCTGGGCCTTATTATTATGTTTATTATTGTTATTATTATTATTATTATTATTATTAATAATGAACTATGATTGGGTGGAGTTCAAATCTGCTGAAACAGTGCAACACTAGACGTCCGCTCTTAATGAGACACTACAAAGTGCCATTGATAAATTCTTCCCAACAAAGATCACTTCAAACCATAATGCTGATAAACCCTGGATTACTTCAAAACTGAAATTGCTTATCCTGAAATGACAGAAAGCCTTCGCAAGCGGTAAAATGTGCCTCTGGCGATTCCTGCGCAACAAAACATCTAGACTCATTAAGAATGCTGAACAGGTCTTCTACGACATCAGTGGGGGAGAACAAAAAAAGCTAAGCCTCCGCCAATGGCACCAACACATTCGTAAACTTACTGGTTATGGAAAAAGGAAGGGCTCATCAGCGAAGGATATTGCTAACACTATAAATAATGTTTTGTATCACTGTTAACCATGACATTCCTCCACTTGACCCCAACATCCTGCCAGCTTACATGTACCTACACTGTGCCATCTATAATTCCAAAGATGACCGTGTCTCCACATGAAGTCTACAATAAACTCAAGAGAATCAACACTAGTAAAAGTGGTGGGCCTGGCTCTATCCAACCCCTTAAAGCTAAGGAGTTTGGATATGAACTAAGCTTTCCCATCACTGACATTTTTAAAAAACGCAATCAGGGTATAGCAGGAAGAACATGCCTATTTAGTGGACAGTACTCTTTTAATTGTTTTTAATATAGTCATTGGATAATTTGTTTTTGTTCTTTAATGATTTTCTGTAATAAAAAAACCCACAACAATCATTTCATCAATAAGATTGTCAAAGGGTGGGGACATTGATATTGACATTGACCAGTATGAAATAATGACCATTTACGGTTTTCATTGTTTAAGCTCATTCAACTAAAACCAGTGATCTTCGAGTTTTATCTTTTCATATGCATCTATCTGTTAGAAGCAACATTTGTTTTCAGTTCCAAGTCCGTACATCATTGCAAAGAGCAGTTATGACCATGCAAGTTTGCATTGTTTTAGCTCATTCAATTGGAACCAGTGATGCACTCTTCTACCCACTTTTTATATGCATTTTTATGTTAGAATCAATATATGGTTTCAGTTTCAAGTCTCTACATCATTGCAATAATGAGTTGTGACTATTTAAAGGCAGTGGACACAAACGGTAATAACTCAAAATGACTATTAGCATAAAACCTTACTTGGTAACGAGGGAGAGGTTGATAAGATTAAAAATTGTGAGAAACGGCTCTCTCTCCAGTAACATAGTTTTCGAGAAAGAAGTAATTTTCCACGAATTTGGTTTGGAAATTGCATTGTTCATCTCAACTTGAACCAGTGACCTAGAGTTTGGTTTTTATTGAAACAAACTATTTCAAATCTTTAAGATTTTGGTTCTTTAAATCCAGAGGATAATGTTTGAGCCCGAACAAATAAAAAAATACACTATAATTTTATTCCAAAAACTTTTTGGGAAAACATATTTGAAAATTACAAACAAATGACGGGCAATTATATATAACAATCTCATTTTGTCTAGTACATGCCAGAAACAACTCGACTCAAAGACTTAAGCCCGGTTCATACTTCCTGCGAATTTGACGTGAATTTAACGTCACAACCCTCCTTTTGCACCGATATTCGTGAGTTGAGCAGAGTTGAACATTTCCACTGAAAGCGGACGGACGGAGAAACATCCGACAGAAAGGTACATATTACATAGGCTCTCACTGCTTTGCAGCTCGCCAACAGGGATAAACATGTAATATTCCACATTAATATAAATAAATTTTAACCAAAAGTGCCCAAAGAAACTCATATGTCCCTTTAAAGGCAGTGGACACTATTGGTAATTACTCAAAATAATTATTAAAATAAGACCTTACTTGGTAACGAGTAATGAAGAGAGGTTGTTAGTATAAAACATTCTGAGAAACAGCTCCCTCTGAAGTGACATAGTTTACGAGAAAGAAGTAATTTTCCACGAATTTGATTTCGAGACCTCAAGTTTAGAATTTGAGGTCTCGAAATCAAGCATCTGAAAGCACACAACTTCATGTGACAAGGTTGTTTTTTCTGTCATTATTATCTCGCAACTTCGTTGACCAATTGAGCTCAAATTTTCGCAGGTTTGTTATTTGTTTCCTATGTTTAGATACACCAAGTGAGAAAGCTTGTCTTTGACAATAACCAATAGTGTCCATTGTCTTTAAATGTACTGAATTCAATGTGTTTGTTTTTTTATTTCTGTACTTTCCTTTTATAAATATAGGTTTTTAGGACAGTCATGACTCAGGTTCTTACAATGTAGTATGTACAGACATGTACACATGTATTGACTTGTATTTATTTTATCTTTCAAAGTTTGCCTTTTATCATGTTTTATTATGTCTTTATTCAGAATTAATTTCCCATTCTGAGATTGACTTACGTGTATGCAAGGGGTTAACAACTTAAATACACTATACTTTGCTTTACTTTTCCTGCTAATTGAGAGTCAAGTCAATCAAACAGTATTAAGTTAAATTTCCACAAAGCAGTCAGTTCCTTTTACGGTCAAAAAAGACAATGCCAAGATGGCATACAGAAAGTATGACATTCAGAAACCATCAGAGGGCGATACATAGAAATCCAAATCCAGAACATAAACTATCAAAAATGATTTTGATAATAATTTCTGGACAAACTGCATTAGTTGGTACAAATTCAATCATTGCACAATCATTATGTTAAAGGAAGTTGATGCAGATAAATATACCAACCGTCTGAGCAGGGATGTTTGAAGAGTCTCAGCCTTCTCAATTGCAGAAATAACATGTTTAGTCCCTCCCAGATTGTCATAATATTCCTATTATCACAAGAAAAAGGAAAAGTTAGCAGTGTAAATGGCAAAAAGCATAAGATACTTGTGAGTCTATAAGCAGCCCTTTGTCTAAATTTTGGTACAGGCTTTGCTGGAGACATTGTAAGAAACACACACATAGTAGAGTAACTATTATTTTCATTGCAGAATGCCTTTTGCTTCTTTAGCCCTCTCTTTCTCTCTGTATGTTGAATATTTTTTGTTATGCCAAATTTAGGGCAAATACCCCGTGTTGCTTCCCTGGATCTATGTAAATACCCCCTGCTTTGCCTCCCTGGATCTATGTAAATACCCCCAGCGTTGCTTCCCTGGATCTATGTAAATACCCCAGGGCTGCGTTGCCTCCCTGGATCTATGTAAATACCTCCTGCGTTGCCTCCCTGGATCTGTGTAAATACCCCAGGGCTGCGTTGCCTCCCTGGATCTATGTAAATACCCCCTGCGTTGCCTCCCTGGATCTGTGTAAATACCCCAGGGCTGCGTTGCCTCCCTGGATCTATGTAAATACCCCCTGCTTTGCCTCCCTGGATCTATGTAAATACCCCCAGCGTTGCTTCCCTGGATCTATGTAAATACCCTCTGCATTGCCTCCCTGGATCTATGTAAATACCCCCAGCGTTGCTTCCCTGGATCTATGTAAATACCCCAGGGCTGCGTTGCCTCCCTGGATCTATGTAAATACCTCCTGCGTTGCCTCCCTGGATCTGTGTAAATACCCCAGGGCTGCGTTGCCTCCCTGGATCTATGTAAATACCCCCTGCGTTGCCTCCCTGGATCTGTGTAAATACCCCAGGGCTGCGTTGCCTCCCTGGATCTATGTAAATACCCCCTGCTTTGCCTCCCTGGATCTATGTAAATACCCCCAGCGTTGCTTCCCTGGATCTATGTAAATACCCTCTGCATTGCCTCCCTGGATCTATGTAAATACCCCCAGCGTTGCCTCCCTGATCTATGTAAATACCCCCTGAGTTGCCTCCTTGTATCTATGTAAATATCCCCTGCGTTGCCTCCCTGGATCTATGTAAATACCCCCAGCGTTGCCTCCCTGGATCTATGTAAATACCCCCTGCGTTGCCTCCTTGGATCTGTGTAAATCGCCCCTGCTTTGCCTCCCTGGATCTATGTAAATACCCCCTGCTTTGCCTCCCTGGATCTATGTAAATACCCCCAGCGTTGCCTCCCTGGATCTATGTAAATACCCCCTGCGTTGCCTCCCTTGATCTATGTAAATACCCCCTGCGTTGCCTCCCTGGATCTATGTCTGGTGTACATGAACAAGTTCATTAATATACCAATCTAATGTAATACTAATGTAATACTTTGAAAAAGGTTACTGCAACATGTAAGAAGTCTACACAAAAATATTTATTTTCAAAGAAATTCAAACAGAAATGAAGTTATTCCAATGTGACCCAAAAGTTCAACACTTAAGTTCAAGCTGAAGCAAGTCTGCAATGTACACCTTTGTTTCATCATTGTATATAGTGTTTTACCTCTTCAGTACTAATAATAGGTTTTCTCGGTCAAATTCAAGAAATGAGCAGCCAATTTCATTTTCATGCGTTCAAATTAAAGCTGTTTTGCCTCTCCAGTTGTTACTTCGTTTCAAATTCAGAATTCTGCCATTCAATGTCGTTTTAAGTCGAGTCAAATTCCTTTAGCACTCTGTTCAATTTAGCGTATCATCGTTCTTTTTCGTGCCCACACAATCATCATTCAATATAATTTAGCAAAGCTGGTTCGGCTGCAAATTTTCCTCGTTTAGTTACTTTCAATTTTGTGAAGAGGCAATCAATTTAGCTAAATGAGAATTCAAATAAGTACAACTAAGGAATCATATAAACAAATAAACTGCACTAGACATTGTTTTGTATCCTTTCACTTTAGTTCAAGCGAACCTTATTTCTCTGTTTATGTTTCCAGTAGACTTAACATCATGTTAACATGGGGCCCCATCATGTTTTTGTCTCCTTTATTTTCTTTATTTTTTCTTTCTCCTTTTTTTATTGGGGGGGGGGGTCATCGGTTATCTAACCTTTTCTTTTATTTGGGGATCTTGTATGGTTAACTGACCAAGACCTAAGTTTGTATTGTGTTTGAATCAGGTGTTTGTTCACGTTTTTCCTATTTATTGACAAAAATTGACAGCCAAGGAAAATTACATCACTGGAGATTTGAAACACTGACTACTCTGATAGTTGACCAAGTATCGCAGCAATCATTGTTACAAAATAATTATTATATGTTTTCATTGTATTTTTTTCAAAATTATTGAATCTTTAAAAAAAAAAAAAAAACATGTTTCTTATTGTTGAAATTTTACAGAGAAAAATGACGAAAGGAAAATTTCCAACTCTTTTTAATTTTTTATTTTTATTTAAATACCTCAATTATTTAAGAGGTTGTTGAGGTCTGTCAGAAATGCTGATGTCAGGGACTCAAAATCTTCTACCTTGATTTATTTGAAAGGCCTGGGCTGTCAAAATTGTGTATAATACCTTGCTAGGTACCTCTTAGTTTATTACAATGTATAAATAAACAAAATAGCTTTCACTTATGAAAATATCAGGGTCAAAACTTCAGACTTACAAATGGTCCACATAATAAAGAAGATGCCATATCAAAAACAACACGACTCAAAGACTTAAACTTAAAACAAAAGCTTTAACATTTCCACTGAACGCGAACGGCTGGACAGCAGAGGGACAGACATACAGACATACTTTTACCTTGTCTAATTTGTACTCCTTCATTTTAGATATGTACTGGATGATACAAATAAATTTCATGTATAAGACGTAAGCCCGTTCCTCATCCTGGCTCCTATAAGCCTTATCAGCCTCTCGAATAATCTTATCAGCTGACTTGCAATATCTGAAAACAATAAGATAGATTAGATTAGACTAGATTTATTTATTGTCCATGTTAAACACATAGAAACTTGATATCCAACGGCCAAATACAAGTATACACAATAAATATCAAAACTGTATAAATTACAAAATAAGTTAAGTTAGAAATACAAAGCAACAAAGACCCGCATGTCACTAAAACAATGCACCAGCCAAACCAATGCTAACCATGGTAAAAAGTGTTAACAACCCTTAGTTACCTTGCTAGAATTGTTTGTTGGTTTGTTTGAATGATCTTCCCATCAAGTGAACTCGGCAAACTCCCACAAAGGGATATTAACACCAAGTTAGCAACAGCCAATCTCTATAACAAACATTGGTTTAGTGTCTATGATTATGAACTAGTAATATACCCGGCACCGTTAATTTGTTTGCCATTCCCATGGTCCCCTGTCCCACCTTGAGCACTTTCCCTCTCCCGTCCCATATCTAACCCGAGCCTCTGTATGTGAGCCTTCGTCCCCGCTATCCCGTGCGTTGGCATTGTTCTTTGCTTGCCACTTTATGGCCATGTTTTCCATTTTCGATTTAAGCGTCTTTTTAGTATAGATTACACAAATCCAGAAATTGTGATTCATTAACTAGACAACAATATTTATTCTAGTCATTGTGAAATTTTTGTTGTCGAACATAGTGAATAGCATGAGGAACAAATGATCGTCTGGTCCGGCATAGTGTAGTGAAGTCCTAGGAACAGAAAGACGAAAACCTGACCTGTTGAATGTAAAAGTGGATGAGAGATGTCTGGCATTATTTTGAGTACTTTAAGCACAAGTCTTTTTTTCATACAGTGAACCAATTGAATCCAGATCAGTACCAATTAAATGCTGAATAGTTTTCATTGGTCTCTCTGTTTTCTTTACATTTTGTTCAGACAGATTACCAAAATTACAGATCAAACAAAAAGTGAGAATACTTTGAATCAGTGACTGGTAAAAAAGATTATAAAGATCCTACAACAACAATAAATTGTGCACAATGTGAATTCAACAATGTACCAATACACTCAATTTTTCACAGAGTCAATTTATAAATAAACATAACTATTTTGTTTTTGACAACCACTGAACACTTGTGCATTTACCCACCAACCCCCCCCCCCAAAAAAAACCCCAAAACAAATAATAACAACAGAGACACCAAGTTCAGAGGCCAGCTATGCATGAGATTTTTCATCATACAATGCGTCATCATGACGTAATTTCACAATTTACAAGAACTTGCCAATATCTAACAACCTACAAAGTTTCAACTTGATCGCATCATTACATCAAGAGTTATACAACTTCAAAAAAATTCACCTTTAATGCCACGTCACGTGACCCCCGATGATGTCATTGATTTAAAACTTCATACATATGATGCCTGCCTGATAATCAACAAGTGTGTAAATTGTGAAGTGATTACATAAAACTTTTGAATTACAAGGCACTTACGTTTTTGACACGTTTACGACCAGAAGCAGAGGTCACCTTTAAGATGCTGTCACGTGACAGGTGATGATGCCATCATGACATCATTGTTTTAGAATCATCATTGCACCAAAACCTTTCATCAATGAAAGTTTCATTGCAATTGCTCTTTGGGAACTATGCAAAAGGCCGCTTACAAGAACCACGTTTTATCTCAATGGCTTTTTTTACAGACAATTTAAAAAAAAAACTTAACAAAAACAAGAGCTGATTCGCTGCACTGCACTACGAAACAGCTAATAATCAAATTAAGAATATGTGTATTAACTGGGTGGGATTCTAGACTGGTTATTAATGCCAAGTCAAGCCAAGACAAATCAGCTTTGTTGTGCTCTTTTGGATACAAAAAACTAAAACATGAAAGTCTCCCAGGGGTCCAAAACAGAAATAATAAAAGTTGTTGTTTTTGAAAATTAAAAAATAAGTTGAAGTCATATGAATTGGATAATTGACCTTAATCTTTGAACCAAACATGGGATGAGAGAAAAATCAAATGGTCCGCATTTGGATTTGAACCCAAGACGGTACAAACTTGACGGCACAACCGTGAGTAAAATCTCTTTTGAAGGAGTGGTGGCTCTAAAAAGAGCCGGTTTGGTCTTGACATTTCAAACAGTACAACTTGCTCTACTCTGTACTATTGTTTAAATCAGAAAGTCTGTGAATAGAAATGTGGACTATGTACTTAGGCAAGAACTAGAGCTCCATGTTTGTGAACATGTAGGAGAAGTAGGGAACGAGACTGTAGATATATTGTTTCAATGGGTGCGTTCTATTAGCTTCCCCAGGTCGACCCCGGTCTGCCCTATGTACTTCATTCCAGGGGCTCACCCTGGTCAGCCCAAGTGTCCTGCTTGTGGAATGGGTCACTTGCCAATGCTTGGGGCTGGCCCGAGGTGCATGACGTCACCACGAGAGGGCGAGTAATCATTCAATTAGCTCTTGTCATCAGGGGCTCACCCGAGTGAGCAACGCAGGGCAACACAGGGAAGCTAATCGATTGCACCCATTATCAAGTGTTTAAGTAAGGGACCAAGTTCTTAAATTCGGTTTAGCAAAACTTCAATTTTACAATGCTTGAAAATCTGTTCACACATTTCCCCCATTTTTATTAAATTACATGTACAATTAATGCTTTCAGGTTGTTGTTTTTCTCGGTTTTATTTCCCTAAATACTTCTTATTAGGTGTTCAGTCATTCCATACTGAACACATCTTGTTTTTCTTAAGTGTTCGAGCATGCCTCTTGTTTTTTTAAAGGTTTTTCTTCTATTAAATTTGTAGGTGTTCGGGGTTGTACCCACGAATATTATACACATAATGAATGTTTATGAGTGCAATGGTGCGAATATGTTCATGAGTTGAAAGATGGAATGTTCTATTCAACGAGGCGGAGCCGAGTTGAATGGAACATTCCAGCTTTCAACGAATGAACATATTCGCACCATTGCACGAATGAAAAACATTCATTATTTGTTTTATATAACATCCAAGTAGAACTTTGTCATTTTGATTGAAAGAAACAACTTTCAAAACAAACAATTTCAACTGTAGAAGCCGAATGCTAGTAATTTTACTATGCCTTCTTGCAGTAACACCTGCTGCGTTACCAAAGACACGCGCACGCAGTGATGTTTTTACTCAGCTTTTTCGTTCCATCCGAAAAGTACCATTGCACGCTGGCAGCGTGCCAGCGTGCAATGGTACTTTTCGGATGGAACGAAAAAGCACGGCGAGTGACTCAGCGTGCAATGGTACTTTTATTTGCTATCACGTGACGGACAATCCTCCAACCAAATGGCAAGGATCTGCTTGGGTGTTATATAAATATTGTTATTGTTCGATTTTAAACGTATTCGAGATGTATCCCCGAACACCTACCGGTATTGTTATTGTTCAGGCAGTACCTGCGAACACCTATTAATAAATACCTCGGACAATTTCAAGTCTCTGATTGGTCAAAACCCAGTCACGTGGGGGTGTGTTAACGTGCAGTATAAAGACCAGCTTTGGAAAATAGCGATTAAGTGATTGCATCACCTAAAATCTTACCATGAGACATGTGAGTGAAGTGAACTAAGTCTGTGATTATAAATCATGTGAACTGTGGTTTTCACCTACATGTAATTGAGTTTTAAAATAAGTAACTATTAGGCCTATAGAACATATAACGTTATATATAACGGACATTGTCGTCCGCGACAGACGTCTGCCAACTACACTACTACACTAAAAGCTACTATAAATGATAATAAAGGGTTAAAAATGCAAGCTTAGGCATACATGTACATGCATACAGTAGGTTGCAGATCACAATTAATAGTATGCTTAGTTTGATTACATTCTGTAGAATGACAACATTAAATCCAATGGGAACGCATGTTAAACTGACCTCCTGTCAACTTCCTGCGACCGTGATGTAAAACTAACAGTCCAAAAGGAGTCGTGGAAGACTTCCGTACAGCCACGCTAACTTAACAGGGCCATTAGTATGCGTACTAACTTAGACTTGAACCTGTTTAACTTTTACGAGCCGCGGGGGGGGGTGGTCGTAAAAATAAAAAACCCTTGCGTTCAGACAGCACAGCGTTAAACCCGATCCAGTTTATCTTCGGTTTTAAGAGGTCAAAGTAGACGCGCCCCCATTGCTCTAACATCCGGTTTTATTAATCAGATTCACGCACCGAGCTACTGAGTGCCCCATGCCCTGGACGATCATCAAGACATAATATTGGATAAAAATGGCTCAATCGAACGCTGAAAACATTTTTACCGCTAGGAGGATATGGGCATTTATAACAAACATGAACACGACTCTTAAAACAAACAATTAAACAAACAAAATATTGATACAAACCGCCGAGAAAACTCACCAAAATATTATCCATATTCCATGAAACAGAACACGTTTTATTTTTGTGTTTTATACCACCGTTTCCGATTTAAAAAAATACTTTTAGTTTGTACCTCAATTGATTGGAAGTTGTGATCTCTCAAAAGCTGGTGCCGCAAATTTTATTCTGATTCGTTCATAAACACAACTACACACATGCAAATGTAAATGCATGCACTTTTCAGTATTTTGCCAACTTCCCAACAACGTGGTGATTTCTGGCGAAGGGGATTTCCCCTACACACAGCCTCGCACCCACCACAGTTCATTCTCCTAATTTGAAAGTACAGCACGCTATTAACGGTGACGGCAATAGAAAGGCACATCCACGGGATCGGTCATGGATAACTATGGGATATCGGAGATGGATCACTGTAAGCCTTGTTGAGGTATGGCGGACACAATGCTACAACACTGTAAAGTTGTGGTAACTTTGTGCGTATTGACCAATGAAATAGAGCGTATGTTATTCAGTAAAGTGCGCATTTTAGGCGACGTGGCATTTACACGTTAACCTAATGACCACCAACATGGTGAGCGTGGCATCAGTCGCGGCGTGTGACGCGCGCGAATTACGTCCGCCATACCTCAAAAAAAGGCTTATGGGATGGCAGCACTGTGCATGTGAGAAGCATTACAAAAAATGCTCCTTTGCTGCGCTCGTAGTATACATGTACGCATGCAAAACAGTTTCAATTTATTTTAGGACACTCAACAAAAAATGCTTGGAAAATATAATTTTGTTTCAGAGTTTAATAAATCATGGGCGTGGGTCGTTGCTAAACTACATACACCGATCGAGAGAGTGTCGCCAACTCGGTATTTCGACATCAGAGACAACAGAAACCGTATACAAGGTCCCGGGCGTGTGCATTGAACCACACAAAGGGTCGTCCGTTGTGAGTTAAAACCGGATGTCATTCTGTCCACACGCAGTGTTAAAAGATAAACCCGAACTGGTTTAGACTTAGACCGCCCCGTTCAGACGCACAAAAGTTGAACCCAAACCGGTCTAAGTTGAGTTAGACCAACTTTAGTAAGGTGTGTGACTGACCTCTTATGGGAACAGCTTGGCCCTATAAACGTACCGCCACCACACTGTAAAATGCTATGCAAACAACACCACTTCCTGTTCACCACAGCAATAGTAAGAGTGTGCGCCAAAATTGTAGTACTGTTCCCTATCTCTTTTGCACTGACATGAATGAATGGTGTATTTACGCAGTGTGTACATACAAAACAAAAACTAATCGTCTTACCAAAGTCATTCTTATGGCCAAACAGAATCACTATGCCAGCAGTTTCAACGCTAAACAACATCAAAAGCACTTGGCGTGAGATCAACAACATCCTAGGCAAGAACAAGAAGGACGATCTGCCAGACAACTTCATCATTGGCCAGCAGACTAATTCCAACCCTCCAGATATTGCCGCCTCTTTCAATGACTACTTCTCTAATATTGGTTCCAGTCTTGCTAATAAACTCCCTCCCTCAAATGCACACTTCACAGACTATTAGCACAATTCCAACAATTCTTCTCTTTTCCTTACACCAACAGACTCCGATGAAATCTTTCAGATTGTTCGAGATCTCAAAGGTGATACGTGCTGTGGGTTTGATGCTATCCACCCTTCCATAGTCAAGTCTTCTATTCCTTTTATCTCTCATCATCTGGCTCATATCTTTAATCTCTCTTTTCTAAGTGGATCTGTACCTTCTAATCTTAAGATTGCCCAGGTTACCCCTGTCTTCAAATCTTGATATCACCATAATTTTTCTAACTATCGTCCTATTTCTGTTCTTCCATGTTTTTCAAAAATCTTGGAAAAGCTTATCTATAAGCGACTTTTCAAATTTCTTTCCCAATTTCATCTTCTTTATGACCAGCAGTTCGGTTTTCGGGCCAGTTACTCTACTGATATGGCTCTGATCCAACTTGTTGATTCTCTTTCCATTTCTCTTTCTGATAAGCAATCTTCTATTGGTGTTTTTATCGATCTCTCCAAAGCCTTTGATACTATCAACCACACTATTCTTCTCTCTAAACTTGAACATTACGGCATTAGAGGCGACTGTCATTGATCGATAGTGGTTTGCTGATTATCTTTATAACCGCAAACAGTTCACCTCTATCAAACAATCGTCTTCTTCTCTTAAAACAACTCATCATGGCGTGCCTCAAGGTTCTATTCTTGGTCCTCTTCTTTTTCTTATGTTAATGATCTTCACTGTTCTTCTATTCACTTTGTCATTTATTCTTTTCTCTGATGACACTACTTTTCTTTCGTCTCATTCGGACTTTGATTCCTTGGTCAGTGACCTCAATACCTAGCTTACTAAAGTTTCTTCCTGGTTTCAAGCCAACACACTCTCTCTCAACTCTAGCATAACTAAAAACATGGTCTTCTCAAGGTCTCAAGATTTTTGTGGTAGCGGAACAGTTAAAATTAATGATACTGCCATCAGTAAAGTCCACTGCACAAACTTTCCTGGTCCAACCACATTACTTCCGTTTCCAAAGTCATCAGCCGAAACACTGGTGTACTCTCCCATCTACCACTCTATTTTCTCTTTACAATACTCTCATTTTCCCCTATCTGAACTATTGCAACATTGTCTGGGCACGCACAAGCACTAACAAACTTAAATCTCTTATTACCGTACAGAAAAGGGCTATTCGCATTTGCACACTTTCCGTTCATCGTGATCACACAGCAACCTTGTTTGCCAGGATACACACATTAACAATCACCGACATTAATCAACTTCAAACTGGTATATTAAGGTACAAGTATACCAATAACCTTCTTCCACGCACTTTCTCCTCATATCGTCAGTGGTTTCACGAAGTAGCACTCGCTGCTATACCAGCAACAAATATTTATCAGAGAAGCGGCCTCTGAAGTTTTTAGAAACCCGCCTCCCTTCAAATCTTTAAAGTATTTCCATTTAAATTTCTCAAACTAGACACTTGATGACTTGAACTGATCAATTTATCTTATTTTGACTCATTTGCATAATTTATTATGAAACTAGACACAAGAGAAGATCCGTGCTGCTTCGTGAAACCAAAAAAGTGGAAAATATGTCTTTTTGCGTTTTCACGAAGTAGCACTCGCCTATGCTACAACGCAGCATTTTGTGTTACTTTATGAAACTTTGGCAGCGCCCGCGCGCGCTCGCACAAGTCGAGTGCTACTTCGTGAAAATGTTTTTACCTCACTTTGACTCGAGTGCGTGCAGTGCATTACAATGGTAAACAGAGGTTCGGGTGCTACTTCGTGAAAACAAAAAATGACACAAACGGGCAAAAGTTTAAAACACTCATTAGCTTAATTAGAAATGTAAAGCTGTCTGAGCTTTGAAACTTTATGGAATTAGAGGTCGCCATGCATTATCGACAGAAATGTAAAAAAAAAAGCAAAATGTAAACAAAAATCCTTAAGCACGTACAGTGCTACTTCGTGAAACCACTGACGATATGTCACCTCAATTAACGCTATTCACCATTACCATACTAGATCACATAATAACTACTATATAATATCCCTCTTGCACATCATACTTAATGAATACGATTTGTTTTCATGGACCTCGTCTATGGAATGGACTCAGGCAGTCTGTGAAATCAAAGTCCTCTGTTGGCCGATTTAAAACCGCTTTCAAGAAACATCTTATCTCCCAGTATATAGCGTAGTTTACATGTATTTTGTCCTGGGTTTTTTTCTCCTTCATAACGTTCGCTTTAAATATGCTTTATTTTGCTTGGTACCTCTTTTATTAACCGTGTTGTTGTTTCACTGATTTAATGTGGCGTATGTCCGTCTGATGTCTATTACAGTTTATGTCCAATCCGTTTGTTTGTCTGTTTTTGTTTCATAGTTTTGTTTTGTTTTGTATTTTGTCTTCCTTGTTCAATATTGTGTACTTAAGAATATTTTTGTGTGTGTGTTTAAGGCATTCCGTTTATAAGCTCCGTGTATTAGTTTTATTGTTCCAATTGTTGTTCTTTTTTCTAAAGTGATTATCCTTGGTGGAAATAAATGTTGATGAATTGATGAATTGAATGATACTGTGGTTAGAAACATGGCAAATTTGAGTGATATAGTGAGTAGCTTAATTGGTATGTCATGCCCAGGAAGCCGGCTTGGTGTTTGTCCGACCCCTAGATTGCAAATAATCCTACAGTTGTAGGATGACCGTCCGTAGATGTCAGTTTTTTCCCATAACCGATATATCGAAAATTTTATATCGAGTATACTCGATATATCGAGTATTTCCCGCGCGCAAGATGGAAGCCTAAAAACAGCACTTGGTATACTCATGGAGGTAGAAATATATATACCATAGACTGACAGTTTAATAGGGTTACATTTCAACCTGTTTTTGTCTGATCCCCCGAACTTGTTTGTAGTCCAAACAATTTCAGATTGCGTAGTCCCGCCTCGATTATTTCTGGTTTTACAACAAAGTATGATCGCCGCTACCGCTGGCTTGGCCAATTGGTGAACGCTCACCACAATTCTCGATTCGTGATTGGCCATGATTGGGCGTCTCAAAATGACACATAGCCTTTGTGAGTTGCGTGACTCGCCGACATTAAGGTGTCAGTTGCCGATGCATTGACGTAGAAGTGTCAATCAAGTTGTCCGACGGGCGCGCAGACTACCTTTACGGTTGAAAATGGTTGAGATAATCATCGAACAAAAATCACTCGAAAGTCCCGTAAAACACAGACCTACCACTCAGCGATCACAATATACAACGCACGCAGCATGCAGTCACATAGTCTCCAATAAAGGCTAGTAGTCTTTTTACTTTGCATTCTATAACAAAGGCAAGAAACATTGAATGCTAGAACGCCCTCTATTGTCGAAATAACGCAGCGCATCACGCGATACCGGCTTGACCAAAGACTGCATGTGTCTGCGCATGCTTGGGCAAACGGGTTTTCCCCCCGAATTGCAATAACAATACACGCTGGTGTGCACGCTTAAACGGTACAACAGCATAGTCTTCGCTGGTACGCACGCAATAGCCGCCGACAGCGTGGTCTGCGAAGCATATAGTTCCTCGGAAATGTTAGCTTGTTTACCGAAAACAACAAAACGTGTAGGCTTTATTTGACCAAAATTACGCCATTACGATACCTTGGATTGATAGAAAGATTATTTTACTGTATAACGTAAGATTGTTTTCTTCCTTGTTTTGTTTTGTCTTGTTGATTCGGGGAAGTTTTTGCGGGGTATTTTTGCAAAGTCAAAAATGCTGTGATGAGGACGCATTGATTTTGATCACATGCACAATGGGAAGTTGCATCTTAAACAGCCGATAGGCTAGGGCAGCAGCGGCGGTTTCTTTTGAGGTTTTACCGTGCGCTTGCCGCGGGGTCGTGAACTTCTGCGGCGGGCCGGCGGCTGATGGCGAAAACACAAAGAACATGCAGACATACTTGGTTGTAAAACGTATTTTATTAATAGGGCAACTCAAAATGATGAAACTACATAACGACGACGGCTTTTCTAATACTCAAACACAGATTTCTTTTAAATAATCAGACACTCTTTTGGTATTTTCGATATCATTTAGGAACATCGAAATTTTCAAAACATCGAAATTTTCGATATATATCGAAAATCCGATATTACGATATGATTATAAAAGTGACATCGGCGATTTCGATGTCAAAAAAATATCGAGTTTTTGAGTATTTTCGATATATCGACGGCTTTACCCCAGTTCTTCTAACGTTTATCTGCACTGGACCCATCACTTAATTCCGTCTTTGATTTGATTTCCGCAGAATTCGTCAACGGAGCATTTGGGGCAGAAAAAGACGCGGAATAAGAGGCCATTTCCTAGTTGATTTGTTTGTAATAAGCTTTTTTAGTACAATCTGCTGTGTTAGCGTCAGTGGATATGGATGTTGTTGTTGACGACGTACCTGACGGACGAATTCAGCGCGCGAAAACTCTGTCACAGGCAAGTCATATCCTGCATATAGGTCAAAGGTGACTGTGCACAGCGCCTGGAATGTGTGACATTCTGCCAGTTTGAAACAGTGAATTAACTGTTCCGTCACAGATTTAAGTCCAGGTGGGATCTTTGGTAGAAAAACATCACAGCCAGTCACAGTAACATGCCGCAAGACCGCGGAACGACAGTCCAATGAGAACACGGCTTTTAAGTATTTCAGCTTCAGACTTAAGTACATTCTTTTGGAAAGATAACATTAGGTTATTGTTAAGATAAGATCAGCTAACAGTTTCTCCATAATTTCTAAATATTCATCAACAAATAAAGATAATACAGTGTATGTCAATTTCTAATTGGAATTTTATTTCCCTTTTAGATATTTGTTCTCTTTTTGGATTTACAATATACCATCTTTGTGCAATCAGCCATGTAAGACATTCCTATGAAAGGTCTCAGCATCAGAAAGCTTTGTCTTGGTCTTGCGAGATGCTGTCATATGTCACCAACTATCTGGTCTACAATACAATCAATGAATTGACAGTCGCACATGAACAGGCAAAAACCAAGACATTTATGGTATGAATTAGTTATCACAGTCTTGATCATGATCGTTAGCGTCATGTGTACAAGTGTGATCATTACAAGACAAACTTAACCACAATCTGGGTTACAACACAAACTTTGTCATAGGAAAACAAATCATTAGAGAAACTTACATTTTTGCCTTTGTGTTTTTGTCAGGAGCAAAGTCCGCTTTCTTGTTAAGCTCTTCTATAGACTTTGCGATATAAAGTTGTACCTTGTCCTTTGCAGGCATAGTGGCAGTTGGATTTATGAAACCAGTTAGTTCAAATTATACTTCTTGTTCAGCTTTGCTATCTGTGCATTAAGACAAACATGCGACATTAAAGGTTAGATCATAGATTGATTTAAGTACTCCAAAAATGAATGACCGTAATTTCTTGAAGGGTCTGGAGGCACCTTATCCACAGCTTCTCCCTACTCAGACGAACTGTCTCTCAGAGGTTACCTTGTGCAACAATGCCCTGTTAAATAAAGTCAGAAATAAAGTGATCTGTGTTCTGCGGGTGTATATCCAGGTTTTGGGTATTGAGTTTCTAAACGCCCCTAGAAATACATCAACAGATCTATCTATAAACAGATCTATCTATAAATAAAATTGATTTGTGGGGGTGTGCAGGTGACATTATACAATTGTTGCTTGCTGTGACGGGGTCCATGGCGTTTTGTACACCCGAGGAGGAAAATGACCATTTTCCCCAGAGGGTGTACAAAACCCATGGACCCAAAATTACATCGTGCAACAATTGTTTTGTTATACCTTGGTAACATGATTATTCCTCTTCTCAAAGCTCTGTTGTCATCATCAAACAATATTTACAACGAGTATGCATAGTTTAATAAGCTGACGAACAGTTGTTAAAATAAGAAACAATTCTTCACTGTTCCCTCGAACCTGCGGCCATTTCGTACTAAGTGCAGAAAATCGACCAGCGCTGGGAACAATCAAGGTAATGTACACTGGTTAACAAAACTCATGTTGTGCAGCCATAGTACATGTTGCACGTCACGGGAAATTGGTTACCGAGATATAACAAGACCCCTTATAAATGGTACCACCAGTATGGCTGATGAAAAAGTCAGATTCTCTGATGTGTTGTCTACAGACAATGCATTTGGAAGTGTTGGAACATCTGCCAGTTCACTGTGGCATGGTACATGAAGGATTCAAATGATCATTTATGGGGGAAGGTGGGAGGGACTTCTTCCTGGACAATGAGATCTTTGAGACCGGTAGGGCATCTGTAGACAAGTATGGGCTTTTTCTATACATTAGGCTAAAGTCAATCTGATGTGTGAAAAATATGATGGTTAGAGCTGGTTATTTTACGAATAGCCCTTCCGACTCTTCCGACGTCGACAATAATAACAGGCAACTTCAACAAGAACATTCATGTTGATAAATCATCTTCACCTGAATCCATACAGTTTGCTCATCTCTGCCAACGGCCTCCATCAACACATTGACACCCCACTCATCAACGCAATCATATCCTATCCTCTTCATGTCCAACTCAACTACTGACAATGTATTCTCCAGCCTGGAAGTAGTTAGTGGCATGTCCGATCAATCTGCAGTTAGTTGCAACCTGCTCATTACCAAGACTTTATCAACAAGAAACTGCTGTTCCATAAATCTCAGTTTATTCCATAATGAGATTGTGCATGAAGATGGCTGTCTAACTGAGAAATGTGGCATCGGCAGTGTGTGTATTGCAGTTGATAATTATAAATCCACACTGAATCAGATACTTCATAAGAATGTCGGACAACTCGTCCGTTCGGACAACTTGACAGTTCAGACAGCTCAACCATTTGGACAACTTGACAGTTCAGACAACTCGACTTATGGCCAAATTTTCCTGTATAGCCTAAATCCTGCGATTCTATAATTATCATTATTATTTATCAATTATTACTTATCACAAGAAAGTGTGGTGTCCCAGTGAAGCCATACGTAGAAGAAACATCTGTTTTGACTATGTTCTGTGAGACTTTGTGTATGACTCTTAGCCAGCTGCAGTTCTCTTCAATTTATTTTGTGCCTGCCACCGTCACGTATTTATTTAGTTGTTTTTTGTCACCAGGTTTGCTATTCAAAATGTATTACCGGTGCGTGTAATAGGCCCCCGTGCTTTTGTCTGAGCGGACATCTGTTGCAATAGAGGAAATATATTTGCAGGGGATTTTTTATTTACTCATTGTGGCTGCATACTGGAAGTAAAAGGATATCCCGGTTGGGTTATTTGGTGACGGGGATATGGTGAATCAAATTTTTAAGAAACACAAACACTCCTGAAGACGATCAGAGCATACTGATCAAAACGTCGAGTTAATCCAACGGTTCTTTTCAGAACCACCCCAACTCATTTAGAGATAGTTATTACATGGTGTTACCGCAAACTCTTCTTTATCTTATTTCCACCATGCAAAGTTTCAAATCCTACAAACTCCTGTTTACATGTATACTAACATGAATAAATAAATAAAAATTAAATAGAAACAAATTTTTAAATAGCTTATCACTGTATTTTATTTCCACTTATAAATCTGTTCTTACTAACTGATGAACGATTTGTGAGAATTACCTGTATCTTGTCCCTTTGTTTATGTTAATTATTTAATTATTATTATATTTTTAGAGTCTTTAAGAAAGCAAGGTGAAACATCTACTAATGTTTGTCAGAGCATAGCTGTCTATGCTGTTTTAAAAAAGAACTTTTGTAAAATTGTGTTTGTGTTTAAAAACAATATGCATTGTGTGGTTATTATTTTTTGTAATTGCTGATAATATCCCACCTCCAAAAGGTACATTTAAGTGCCAAATAAATGCTCAGAATGCAAGACAGAGCATCTACATGTAGGAACCCAAACTTCCGGGGCCCTTTAGCGGGCCCAAACCCCACGCCATAATGGCTTAGCATATCGCGCTTGCCGATTCTCTGGAAAATCCAGCACCCCTTGGAAAAAATGTGCTCTCACGGGCCTGAATATAATGTTAAATACTTTTCTTTGTGTGTGCTAAAAATTTTAAAAATTAATGAATGAATTAAAGTCACCTGGAAGTGGTATTTTGTCAAAATAAAGCTTTGAAGTGGAATATGAATGTACAGTTAACTAAGGTTCAACAAAATTAGTTACCAATTTGATAACAAATTTAAAAGTAGGCCCGACCCGAAAGGCCCAGCTCGACCCGTGACATCAATCGAAGCGCGATATTTGAAGAGAAAATGTGAAGTCTGGCCCCGTACACTACGTCTGGGTACCTGATCGCTATGTTGCCTCTGTACAGAACTACCGTCACGGAGCAGACTGCACGCACTGTATGGCTGCTGTGCGGATGGTCCACTCGGATAACACAACACGGTGAATCGCATACAGTGCCAACACAAGAAAGTGACGCTTGGCGCAAGCTAAAAACATGCCCTCAAAGTTGAAACAATACCCAATTTGCTCACGTTATACTAGGCAAATGCTGCTTTAGGTTCGTCACGTCTTTCAGGTACATTCTTCGACATCCACTAGCTGGAAAAATTGTTGGGATGGCATCATGTTTTATAAAAGAACTTTTCTCTTCATGTCAAAGTTTGTGGTATTCCGGATTCGAGGCACGACGGCTCAAAGTGTTTGACTGGACCACTTTGCAAACGGACCCCATCTTTAGTTGTTTTGCGACCTGCAAAATCCCAGCCAGTGCACCCCCCATACATAACACAGTGCATACAATACATGTACAGCGTATGTACACACTATACGTACTGTACATGTACACGTACGGTACCATACATGAGTACTTTCTAATTAGTGCCTTGATGGTTTTGTACCTGCCAAAATTTAGGGCGGAGCTCATTACGCTAACGTTTACTTACAACCCGTTCTCATTGGTTGTTGGTTGACCTATTAACTCTCACTGCGATGTCAATCACAACGTTCTGCGAACACTCGCACATGTACTCGTCGACGTGAACAAGCCGTGGCTGTTGTAAAAAATGGCAACGGTGGCGGGCGAGGGAGACATCCCTACTCTAGTAAAACAAAGTTGTTTACTGTAAGTCGGTGGAAATCAATGGTGTTTAATTTGCAACAGTACATCGTAGCATAACTACAGAAGCTTTCAACAAGATAAAACAACCGCGTTTAATGCATCAATCATGCATGTAGAAGAAGGAAGAAAATTAGACCATACAGTGTGTGAAATATGTTTGAGAGAATCGTTAAAAAAGTATCCAGGTGTCATACGACAGTACAACACACCCCATCCCCTTGAAGCACATACACTTAATAACATTCTGTTTCCCCATTTCAGACCAGCCATGTTTGGTTTCATGAGATAAGAAACCCAGCTGCTTATTTTGTCTTTATTGTAGACATATTATTCATTTTCTCGCGGTAAATCAAAGTTGGGGTTTGAAAATATGTGTTGGGGATCAAAATATGTGTTGGGGATCGAAAATATGTGTTGGTCGAAAACATACCAGACGGTAGAAGATGGCGTGTGGCTGAACAACAACTAGAAGTAAAGATCAATTTCATAAACTAACTCTTGCCATACTACTACACTACAACATTACACTTATAGTAAAACAGCTTCCCATTCAGGGACAAATCTACCAGCTACATTGTACTTATGATGCTAGTCCTCGTGTTATATTGAAATGCGAGACAATGAGCCAAGGAACCCCTTCTCTCTTCGCAGTTGTTCCAACACCGGCGTACCGACCGAGCGAGGCTTGTCCGGCAACCGGTAGCCCGTATACCGTCCAGCAGCGCACTCAGACCTCTTACATCATAGCTAACATACACCACACTCCCAACACTGCTATAAAGCCTGTGTATAGTACATGTATACATACAGCTAGCGTACAGCGTACACACACATGGACGTGGCATGATTGCTAGCAGTAATACGTCATTCTCAATCGCACCTGTAATTGGCCAATGTTTGGAATGACACTCCCATATCATGCATGCCCTTTTATCGGATTTCCGAAAAAATGTTACAAACCCATCAAGTTTGTTGTTTGAGCCACACGCACAAGGTTGAAGACACGACCGTACTCATGACTACGCTATACTGTTCTCGCTGTACAATGTGCTGCACAAACAATGTACTATGTATACGTTGTTCGTGTATACACTGCGTGCAGTGTTTGTTGCCGAATCGTGCCGCGCACCGGGCTAGGGCACACAACGCCAACAGCCTTGAACTAGAAAGCACAGAAGCTATATTTGAGCAAATACAGGCATCTCTGCCCAATTAACCGGAAGGGAAATGTTTGTTAAAAATGCCTTGAACACAGACTCCGTACCAAAGCTCTTTCATATGATGTATAGATTGTCAAAATAGCTTTTGTGGTTGCGGACCTTGGAACTGATGAATAATGACGACTTGAGAAGAGACTAACTAACCAAGGGAAATATTTGTTAAAAACGCTTTGAAAACAGACTTCGTACGTAATAATTATTACTATTATTATTAAAGCCCTTTCATATGATGTATAGATTGTCAAAATAGCTTTTGTGGTTGAGGACCTAGGAACTTATGAATAATGACGACTGGAGAAGAGACTAACTACCCGGAAGGGAAATGTTTGTTGAAACGCCTTGATAACATACTATAAACGAAGCTGTCCAAGCTTAACTGGCCAAGCGGGTCTCCCATCCAAGTACTGACCAGGCCCGATGTTGCTTAACTTCAGTGATCAGGCGTTTCGCTAACCGCCTGACTGATGAAGAAGAACAACAACTAGAAAGCACAGGAGCTATATTTGAGCAAATACGGGCATCTCTGCCCAATTAACCGGAAGGGAAATGTTTGTTAAAAATGCCTTGAATACAGACTCCGTACTAAAGCCCTTTCATATGATGTATAGATTGTCAAAATAGCTTTTGTGGTTGAGGACCTTGGAACTGATGAATAATGACGACTTGAGAAGAGACTAACTAACCGGAAGGGAAATATTTGTTAATAACGCCTTGAACACAGACTCCGTATGTAAACCCCTTTCATATGATGTATAGATTGTCAAAATAGCTTTTGTGGTTGAGGACCTAGGAACTTTTGAAAAATGACGACTGAAGAAGAGACTAACTAACCGGAAGGGAAATGTTTGTTGAAACGCCTTGAAAACATACTATAAACGAGGCTGTTTATAAAAAAGTAAGTAAGTAAAGCATAACAAAACAAAAAAATAAAAATAAAATTAACTGGCCAACCCTCCTCCCATCCAAGTACTGACCAGGCCCAATGTTGCGTAACTTCAGTGATCAGCACACGACCCGACATTTCGCAAACGGCCTGACTGACGAAGAAGAAGAAAAAGAAGAAGAATATCCAGCACAAGAACAACTAGAAAGCACAGGAGCTATATTTGAGCAAATACGGGTATCTCTGCCCAATTAACCGGAAGGGAAATATTTGTTACAAACGCCTTGAACACAGACTCCGTACTAAAGCCCTTTCATATGATGTATAGATTGTCAAATTAGCTTTTGTGGTTAAGGACCTAGGAACTGATGAATAATGACGACTTGAGAAGAGACTAACTAACCGGAAGGGAAATATTTGTTAAAAACGCCTTGAAAACAGACTCCGTATGTAAAGCCCTTTCATATGATGAATAGATTGACAAAACAGCTTATTGTGGTTGAGGACCTAGGAACTTATGAATAATGACGACTGGAGATGAGACTAACCAACCGGAAGGGAAATGTTTGTTGAAACGCCTTCAAAACATTACTATAAACGAAGCTGTTTCAAAAAAAATAAGTAAGTAAAACAAAAATATTTATACATGTATATATATTAACTGGCCAAGCGGGTCTCCCATCCAAATCCTGACCGATCCTGATGTTGCTTAACTTCAGTGATCAGCAAACGGCCTAACATTCAAAACGGGCTGACTGACGAAGAAGAAGAAGACTTAAATGTTTCAAATGGAACTTTATTGCTTAAAACAATCTTAAAACAATATACAAATGAAGAGCTGTTCCATTGACTAAGTTTACAACAAACTAATAATTAGTGGTCACAATCAGACAGATCAGTTTGCTATATGTTACTTTTACAGAGTTGGAATTAAGCTTTATATCTTAATCGACACTGGTGAAGTTTCTTCTGCTGAATCACAGGTGACATTTCCTCTACTGATGACTAAGCCTGAGCAACTAGTGTGACTGGTGTTGAAGTGGCGACTATTGATTGCCTAGTCGAGTTACAAATACCATTTTTCAACAACTCAGATAGTCGACGTGGTACCATCGTGACTACTACAAAAATAGTCGCGATTACTGCTTGGTGAATCAATTGTGTTGCTCTTGACTATTCCCAACAATTTAAGCACAAATTTCACTTTATTGGGCCTGTGGCAAACAACTAATTGCCGCAATGTATCTTAGGAGTTTAAAATTAGTCGCGACTAGTGGCAAAGTCGTGACTACAATGTATTTGGCACTAGATGAGTAGTAAACTTCACTTGTTGCCCAGGCCTACTGATGACTTCTTATATTGTTCTGAATTAATCTAACATGTCTTTTGCTTTCATGCGGAAGTGGTTAGCACATGTTACGCTTCTCACATTGACGCTTTCCTGCAGATTGTAACTGAAATGAGAACAGGATACAATCTTATGAGTATGATCAAATAATCAATACTTGAATATGATCAAATAAACAATGTTTGAATATGATCAAATAATCAATGCTTGAGTATGATCAATGAATCAATGCTCGAGTATGATCAAATAATCAATGCTTCAGTATGATCAATGAATCAATGCTTCAGTATGATCAATGAATCAATGTTTGAGTATGATCAAATAATCAATGCAGCCCTCCACAATATAAATTTCAAAATTATAGCACCATATGGGTGATCATTGTATTTAAACAAAATTGTTGTTTAGCTATTGGGATTTAATATTGGTTTAGATAGTTTTCTTTCTCCCCCCCTTTAGTCCCCTTTAGATATAAAAAACAAAGGTTAACATTCAAGGGGGGATTGACTTGGAAATCTCACGAACTCCAGACCACCACTGATTATAGGAAACATCTCAAAAGGATGTCGTGTAAGCCTTGCTAAGGCAGTCGAGTTATTCACTCTGAAAAAACACCGCTGTATAAACCCACCCGTGTACATCGTACACTGTGCGTAAAATTAATCACATCGCATGACACGACGCCCCCTGTACACGGCCAGCACATGCGGTTAGTGGTACGAGTGCGGATGACTTGTGCACAGTAGTCATACGACAAGTGTTCAGCAATGTGACAGTGTATACGGGTGGATCGTGGGGTGTGATAACACACTAGGCACAAAGTATACGGGTGGGTTTAAACCGGCGTCTTTTTCGGAGTGAATAATAGCCACAGCCTTGATATTTATGGTATTCATTTTGGTTTTTACCCATATACACCCGGTATACTCAATACTTACTTATCGGTGTATATGGGTAAAAATTGATTATGTGATTCATACCTGATAGATTTATGCAGTGTTCAAGTATCCTCTTGCCCCTGTTGGACTTGAACCTTGGCTTGGTGGTTTCCCTCACATCAAAGTCATTCTTCCAACTCTGCATTGTACTTGAGTGTAGGCCTACATGATAAAATGAAACAATGAAAATTAGTACAAGTAATGTTGATGAATGCCAGTCCTCTTCTACTAAAAAGTCGGAATCCTTAATCCACAAAGCAAAAGGTAAATTCTTCTAGCAAAGTCATGAAGTTTGTGAATATTATTATATTATGAAGTCCCCCCACCCCAACCCATAGATCCTGCTCGATGCAGGTGTATCACTATCATTCATTCATGGCCAATATTTGAATTCATGTAATAATTTAGAATCATATAACCTTTTTTAAGTTGCCAAGAAATGTATTTCCCTTCAGAAAACTCTAATTAAATAAACTCATTACTAAAAACCCCGTACATCAGTCAGAGAACAATATGAAATATTATTAATAATTATTAAACAAGTAGGCCTACAGTACAACAAAACATTTCTTGAAAACAAGAACAAAGCAAAATATTATTCATAAGTAACAACAGTGTTCAATGTAATGTTTATTTAAAAAAAATACATTTCACCTTGAACGAAACAACAATAATTATAATTAACATCACTATCCAGCTCTCCTTGGCATGAGGATTTTTATATTTATTAATCATAAAAAACATTTTTTTTTAAATCAGCAGACAAGGAATTTGATGGCTGCCAACGAAAAATAAAACCACAGACAAGTTAAGAAGACATGCCGTACTTTCACGAATATTATCCTGTCAAATAATTCCCGAATTTAGCTTATCATCATCAGTAATAAAACCAAAAGACAGTTTTCACGAATTAGATGGCCACATGTACTTGTATCCGTATTTTTTAACACGAAGTAAATTATCATTAAAAAAAACATTTTATATAAAAACTTACCCAAATATCATTGATGCAAATAGTTCCCCTTCTCAGTGGGTGATATATCAGGTAAAGACTGTTGTTATTAATAATAAAAAGCCCTCAAAAGAGCAAAATTTTTCAATTTTATCTTACGGTAACCGAGGATTTTAATGGCTGCCGCAAGAAAAAGTTTTGTCATCACGAATCAGACGTTATGAAGCCGCCGCAGAAGTTGACTAAAAAGCCGACAACAGACGACAACTGTCAACTACCGAAGGTCTACGTCTATTGAAGGGCAGAAATGCGACTTGCATTATGCATGTTACACAAGTTGTCAGTTGTTGTTGCCAGTTGTCGGTTTTTTTAAAGTATAGCCGACATTTGGGTACCATTTTTTGCGGCTGTTGCAAAACCACGACTTGAGCTTGCGCTCCCTCTTGGGCTCCGGCTTGGGCTCTATCTGCCTGTTTAAAGGCCTGCACGGCGGAAAGGACGCGTTTTCTAAATAACTCACAGAGCCAAAGCCAACGCCCAACGCCCATTACAGGTAGAAATGGATGTAAAATAAGTGCCACTGGACACTACATGCAGCCTACACTACAGGGAAGGGGCAGGTGTAGGTTATACTCCATGGTTACAACACAGGTAGGAGGGGAGGAGGACTGCACGCACAGTGACATTCCTTCTATTTCTACCTCCATGCACGCACGGTAAATTAAGTTTGGCTTGATCAATGATAGGGCTGGCGCTCCACTAGCCCACCTAGTTGAGCTTTTAACATCGGTCTCATCACTGTCACCATTACAGCCCACCTTCGATACATGTCTAAAAGAATGTAGTCACTTCGTACCCATGTCACTTCGTACCAAAGCCACTTCGTACCCAGATGCGAGTCCACATGTTTGTACACAAAGCACGGATTGGGGAACTATTCTTCGTAGTTCCCAGACGCGTGTCCATATGTTTGTACCCGAAGCGCGGATTGGGTATCTTTTCTTTCCAGGACGAACGTGGGCAGATAGTTCTACACATTTGTCCTGGGAAAAAAATACGCGCACGGTCGGGGGACAATTGGCATATCGGCATTAGCGGTAAAAGAGCGGTAGTTGAGAAAATTCACACTCAAAATTCACTTGATTTTTACTCAAAACCTGTGATACCTATTTGAACAATTCCAAGTGTAGGGCTATCTGCAACTTCTGAATCATTAGATCGGTAAGTTTCATGATGCAGATCGTGCTTTTCAAGGAAGCGAAAGATTTTGATATCAGTGGTGCTGGGGCCAAGGATACGGAGTGGATTGGACCGATTTATGGCGCTATGATCAAGGCTGTTGACAAACTGTTCCCCGACCCGGTTCGCGTCATACACGAATGTACATTACCATTCCCCGGCCCGGTTCGCGGCACACGCATGCAGTGCATACACGAATGTACATTACCATTCCCCGGCCCGGTTTGCGGCACACGCATGCAGTGCATACACGAATGTACATTACCATTCCCCGGCCCGGTTTGCGGCACACGCATGCAGTGCATACACGAATGTACATTACCAGTCCCCGGCCCGGTTCGCGGCACACGCATGCAGTGCATACACGAATGTACATTACCATTCCCCGGCCCGGTTTGCGGCACACGCATGCAGTGCATACACGAATGTACATTACCAGTCCCCGGCCCGGTTCGCGGCACACGCATGCAGTGCATACACGAATGTACATTACCATTCCCCGGCCCGGTTTGCGGCACACGCATGCAGTGCATACACGAATGTACATTACCAGTCCCCGGCCCGGTTCGCGGCACACGCATGCAGTGCATACACGAATGTACATTACCATTCCCCGGCCCGGTTCGCGGCACACGCATGCAGTGCATACACGAATGTACATTACCATTCCCCGGCCCGGTTCGCGGCACACGCATGCAGTGCATACACGAATGTACATTACCATTCCCCGGCCCGGTTCGCGGGCACACGCATGCAGTGCATACACGAATGTACATTACCAATTCCCCGGCCCGGTTCGCAGCACACGCATGCAGTGCATACACGAATGTACATTACCATACATTGTACAGCGAGAACAGTATAGCGTAGTGATGAGTACGGTCGTGTCTCAACCTCGTACGTGTGGCTCTAACAATGTGTTTCTTTATTTGCTTTATCGGAAATCCAATAAACGGGCTATGCATGATGTGGGCGTGTCATTCTAAAAATTGGCCAATCACAGGCGCGATTGAGAATGACGTATTACTGCTAGCAATCACGCCACGTCCATGTGTGTACGCTGTACGCTAGCTGTATGGACATGAGCGGGGTGTCGCTCTGATGTATAAGGGGTCTAAATGCGCTGCCGGACGGTATACGGGCTACCCGTGTGAGCCGGACAAGCCTCGCTCGGTCGGTACGGTGTCGAACAACTTCGAAGAGAGGAGGGGTTCCTTGGCCCCGTTGTCTTGCGTTTCATTATAACACGAGGACTAACATCATAAGTACAATGTAGCTGGTAGATTTGTCCCTGAATGGGAAGCTGCTTTACTATAAGTGTAACGTTGTAGTGTATGGCAAGGGTTAGTTTAGTGTAGTAGTATGGCAAGGGTTAGTTTATGAAATTGATCTTTACTTGTAGTTGTTGTTCAGCCACACGCCATCTTCTACCGTCTGGTATGTTTTCAACCAACACATAATTTATTTTCGATCCCCAACTTTTATTTACCGCGAGAAACGTAACAAATAATATGTCTAGACAAAATAAACAGCTGGGTTTCTTTAGGGTAGGGATTTCTCCCTCGCGTCCGCCGCCATTGCAATTTTTTGCACAGCAGCCAAAAGGCTTGTTGTTTACGTCGGAGCACGTGCGTGTGATGGCAGAACGTTGTGATTGAAATCGCAGCGAGAGTTTATAGGTCAACCAACAACTAATGAGAATGGGTTGTTAGTAAACATTAGCATAATGAGCTCCGCCCTAAATTTTGGCAGTTACAGAACCATCAAGGCGCTACTTAGAAACATGGAGGAAGAAAAAGTACTCATGCACCGTACGTGTACCATACAGATGGTAATGTACATGTACAGTAGGTATGTGTGTGTACATACGCTGTACACGTATTATATACACTGTGTTATGTATGGGGGGTGCGCTGGCGGAATTCAGTGATGGGGACTGGGATTTTTCAGGTCGCGGCTGGCTGTAGCGCCTTGATCAAGGCTAATTGCGGCATTGTTGGAATGAAAGCTCGGCCATGGGGAATAAACATGTTGCGGCATTGTTGGACCGCATTATTGAGTAAGGATTCTTCATACAAAGACCGTTGATTTGAACTGGACAAGAAGGTATTTTTTATTTCCCGCAGTGATCATAAAAAAAATCAATCGTCAGCGGACAAGGCGCACCGAAAGATAAGGCGCACCGAAAGATAAGACGCACCGATGTTTTGGGGGTCTAAAACGTCAGATAAGACGCGTCTTATCCGCAAAAAAATAAGGTATACAGAGCTCAAGCACATCGGGAACGGATAGGTTTTACAGAGTTTCTTACTTTATTACGTGTTGCACCAAGCCTATACGCCCACAAACGAAAACTGTCGGAAATAGGCGTCTCAGTCATAAAAATGCAACAAACGGACGTCGTACAAGTGTAGGATAATGCCTCCGCACTATTGTTATAGCGCCCTCAAGTGTTGATATTAAAGCACATGTAAACATGCTGATGAAGGCTGACATCTTGTCTCGAATACTCTCCAGTTATTCCCGAATATTACATGGTGGCAGCGGTTATCAAGACCCACATCTGACATGGAAAACGCCCCACGACCCCATTTACCCTTGCCAGACAAGTTTGAAGGTGGAAACGGACCACACCAGAGTGAACTTTGGCAAAAATGGGTCAATAGATTCGAGCGCTACAGAATCGCCTCCGGCCTCAACATCAAAGGCGACCGGGAACAGGTGAGCACTCTGTTATATTCTATGGGGGAATGTGCCGACGATATCATTGTTGCACTCGGTATCAAAGAGGAAAAGGCCACATATGTTGAAGTTAAGGCAGCTCTCGATAAGCATTATGAAAGCAGACGCGTCGAGAGGGCTTGATTTAATCGACGTAAACAGCTGCAATATGAATCAATCGACATATTTATCCAAGATTTGTTTAGACTGGCTGACAATTGTCAATATGGTGATCTTAAAGAAAGCCTCATCAGAGATAGAATCGTTGTGGGAGTACTAGATGATAAACTGTCTGACTCTCTTCAAATCAAAGCCGATCTCAATCTGACCAAAGCAGTCCAGATATGCCGCCAGTCAGAAGCTAGAAAGGATAGTCGTGACATAGTACGTGGTGACATGGCCACATCTTCTAGCATTGATCATGTTGCGAAACCTAAGGGACAGCCTCGCACCAAACAGTACACCCACAAACATGATTCAAAGCCACGTAGTTGTAGATGGTGTGGAAGAACAAGCCATCCCCGTCGTGACTGCCCAGCGAAAGATGCTGTATGTGACACCTGCTCAAAACCAGGACATTTCAAGTCAGTATGCTTAAGTGGAAATGCATCCAAACGCAACACCACAAAGGTACATGAAGTCCAAGATTTTTTCGACGATGAATTACCATTCCTTGGTGAAGTCACAAGTAACAGCGACTACTGGAGTGCTTTCATTACAGTCGATGGAAATCGCACCTGCTTTAAACTTGACACTGGTGCAACTGTCTCCGTCATCAGCGATACAGAACCATGGCTTGCCAATGTGCAACTCCAGGCAACCACTCAGTTACTTCGTGGTCCGGGAGGCACTCCTTTACCAGTGACAGGAATGCTGACTGCTACACTGCAATACTCCGAAAGGAAAATCACTGAGCGCCTCTACGTCATTCAAAATCAGAGATGTTCACTCCTCAGTAAACGAGCATGTGTCAATCTTGGCCTCATCAAGAGAGTGAATGAAGTAAAGCAGATTTCGACGCCGGACTTCAGAGCAGAATTCCCTGGGTTGTTCACTGGCCTTGGAAAACTTCAGACGCCATACCATATCACACTGTGCCCCGACACCAAGCCAGTATGTTTGTACACACCAAGAAAAGTGCCCCACCAAACTACTACCACAAGTGGAAAAAGAAATCCAATCCATGCTCAAACAAGGGGTTATTTCTCCGGTGACATCGCCAACAACATGGTGTTCCGGCCTGGTTGTCGTTCCAAAATCAAACGGTAAACATCGCATATGCGTCGACCTAACAAATCTCAACAAGAGCGTCTTACGAGAAATTCATCCGATGTCATCAGTTGATGAGAGCCTAGCGAAGCTTGGAAGAAGTACAATATTTTCTAAGCTAGATGCAAAGAGCGGATTTTGGCAGATACCACTTGATGCAGAATCCACACTCTTGACTACATTCATCGCTCCTTCAGGCCGATATTGCTTCAACCGGCTACCTTTTGGCATCAGTTCTGCACCTGAGATTTTCCAAAGATCCATGTCTCAAATTCTTGTTGATCTCAACGGTGTCATCTGCCATATGGACGACATTCTCATTCATGGTGCCACACAACTCGAACATGATGCACGTGTGCGGGTAGTCCTGCAACGACTACATAACGCAGGTCTCACCCTCAACGAAAAATGTGAGTTTTCCAAACACTCCATCAAGTTCTTGGGCCACGTGATAGACACAGCAGGGATTCACGCAGATAAAGGCAAAACTACAGCCATCGCAGAATATCCTGTCCCCTCCAACATCACTGAGCTTCAGAGATTCATGGGAATGGTCACCCAACTCGGCAAATTTGTCCCTGGTTTGGCAGAGATTAACGAGCCATTGCGCCAGTTGCTCAGGAAAGACACAATCTGGTATTGGGGGGAAGCCCAGCAGAGTTCTTTTCAACGAGTGAAAGATCTATTTCTCTCATCTGCAGTCCTGGCTCACTATGAACCATCTCGTCCAACCTTTGTAGCCACGGATGCTTCTTCATCTGGAATTGGCGCCGTTCTGCTTCAGACTCAAGACAATGGGAAACGTCACCCAATATGCTACGCATCGCGTTCTCTATCCGACACGGAGAAGCGATATGCAGTCATCGAGAAGGAAGCATTAGCTGCAACCTGGGGTTGTGAGAAGTTCTCTGACTATGTCCTCGGTCTCCACTTCACTCTTGAGACAGACCACAAACCACTTGTGTCTCTCCTTCAGACAAAGGAACTTTCCAAGATGCCCCCACGTATTCTTCGGTTCCGTCTTCGATTGATGAGATTTAGTCCGACTGTTGAGTATGTTCCCGGCAAGCTCCAGACTACTGCTGATGCACTATCCCGTGCTCCTGTTGGTACACCAGATGAAACCGACACAGCTCTGATATCCGAAATAGAGAATTTCACTAATCACGTGTTGACTTCACTACCAGCAACATCACAACGTCTACTCGAAATTGTTGCAGCACAGAAATCAGATGAGGAATGCACACAAATAAAGGATTTCTGCATTGGCGGTTGGCCCGTATACATGCCACACACTCTACTACTGCGCCAGTACTTGGAAAACCGAAGCCATCTCTCTATCCTCGATGATCTTCTTCTGTATGATGATCGCATTGTTATCCCACGATCCATGAGATTGGATATACTTGATCGTATCCATCAAGGCCATCTTGGTATCACTAAATGCCGAGCCCGAGCACGCACATCTGTTTGGTGGCCTGGTCTCTCCAAGAGTATTGAAGACATGATCTCCAATTGTGTGACATGTGCAAAGCATCGACCAGAACAGCGTGAACCTCTCATGCCAGCATCATTTCCGTCACGCCCCTGGGAAAGACTGGGAGCAGATTTGTTTGAGTACTACTATTCACGCTGGATAGAAATCAAGTCTCTCCCATCTGTCCAAACCTCAGCTGCTGTGATCCAAGCCTTGAAGGAAATCTTTGCAGTACACGGAATCCCACATGTGATTATGTCCGACAATGGGCCACAATTCAGCTCAGCCTCATTCCTCCAGTTTGCAAAGACGTATGGATTCATCCACACTACTAGTTCCCCACGGTACCCACAGGCAAATGGGGAAGCCGAGAGAGCAGTTCGCACGATCAAAGGGCTGCTTAAGAAGAACACAGACTCGTACCTCGCCCTTCTGATGTATCGCTCATCCCCACTTCAAAATGGCTTGTCCCCAAGCGAACTATTGATGGGCAGGAAACTAAAGACAACCCTGCCTATCCTTCCATCAAATCTACATCCGAAAGCTCAACAGGACCAGACGATCAGACAGAAAGAAGAAGCGTATCGCACAAAGCAACAGCACAACTTCAATCTTCGTCACCGTGCTACGACTCTACCAACACTACACCCTGGTGACTCAGTTTGGATCCGAGACCAGAACCGCCAAGGGACCATCCTCGCTAAATCATCCCAGCCATGTTCTTACATTGTTGAAACCAATCTTGGCACAGTTCGTCGCAATCGATCAGCTCTCGTCACCACACCAGACCACACCCCTCAACCACCCGACCCAGATGCACTACTGTCTCCACCCTCTGATGTAACAACGCAGACAGTACTTCCTACTCCAATGCAGCAGTTTCCTCCATCCACTTCTCCAGAGAAACAATCTCCGTCGTTGTCCCCACCACCGAGTACTCTGACACCAGCGGTGATGACGACCCGATCAGGACGTTTAGTGAAGCCGCCTAACCGCCTTGATTTATAAACAGAACAAAAAACGTTCCCAAAAAAGCAAATAGCTGCATTGAAAGACATTGCAGGCTATAAAATTGAGAGTTGGAAAGTTTATGCTCTCTCTGCATAAAAACCATGCAGAATTTTTAGAAGTTGTTATTCCAGTTGTCTTGTTTGCTAAAAATTCTATTTACTGTTTTGGTTTTTAAAATTATCAAAGTTGTTTAAGCGTTAACATTTGTACATGATTCATGGACTCTAGAGATCTTTTCATGGACACTATTGGACTTGTTGAACATTTTGGGGAATTAAAGTACATCAATCTGTACTTTGGGGGAGATGTAGGATAATGCCTCTGCACTATTGTTATAGCGCCCTCAAGTGTTGATATTAAAGCACATGTAAACATGCTCATGAAGGCTGACATCTTGTCTCGAATACTCTCCAGTTATTCCCGAATATTACATACAGAGCTCAAGCACGTCGGAAACGGATAAGTTTTACAGATTTTCTTACTTTATTACGCCTTTAAACCAAAAAGGCATTAATGAATGGGAATAAAAGAGTAGTGACTCGTTCTTTAACGGCCGTTTAAAACCTTGCAGGGTCGTTGCCATGTGATAAAAACCCGAGCCGACACGGCAATGACCCTTCAGCTCGGGCCTTTATCACACGGCAACGACCCTGCCTGTTTTAAACGTGAAAGAACTTGTCGCTACCCTTTTATTTTCCTTTAATAATAATAATAACTGGAGACTTTTTTTTACAAAGGTTAGTGAGGAACATTTATTCTGATCTTCCTGCAATAAAGTGCAAGTCATTTTTTATTTACCGTGAAATTACTTCTAGAAATATATGCGGTTTTGTTTCGCTATCGTCTCGAAGACGATACTCGATAGTGATCAAAACGAAACCGCATAGTTCTAGGAGTAGCCTACCGTGAAATATAATCACCGCGATGTCCAGATGAAAGAAAATAATGAAGGTCGGTCACTTCTGCCATAGTCAGACAATTGGGGTACGAAGTGACTTGAGTAAGAAATGACTTTGGTACGAAGTGACCTACATCGGTCTAAAACGCTAAGTTTTCATTGACAAAGGTCGCAAAATGCTCGTAGTTTGATTGCAAATGTGACGATTTGAGAATTGGCAAAAACAACGTGTACAAAAATTACATTGAACGATGTTTTAAAAGCGGAGCCATAGGCCTACAACAACTACATAATAAAAAATAAACACTAACCTGTAAGTAAGTGTAACCAGCTACGCTAACAACATGATGAACATGATTCATGAACAACAGCTAAACTAACATAACAAGGTCGGCTAGCGCTCCACTCAATGCTCAAAATCATGTTGTTTAGAGGAGAAACTCAAAGTTAAATTCTGGTTAATTAAATTGAACACCACAAGATGAGACCTACCTAGCCTCCGCAATTCCAATTTCATAGCATACGATGGAATTCAGCATCATCATTCATGTCCGGTCGCACTAAATACCGACGGTCCTACTAAAAGCCGACAACTCGCCGACAACGCCGACAACAAGTCCAGAGCGCCGACAACTCGCCGCCAACAAGTTTTAATTACCTCAAAAATGGCCAATAAACCATAGATGTATTAGAACTATATGTGTTCTGTAATATAAACATAAAGTTAATGGAAAAACTTCACAAAAAGTGTGAATTTTTAACCAGAAAAAAACTTCACTTGCACGAAAAGCGGTCGGATGCCATCTTGGCTGTAAAACCGTGTTTGGACCAGACCATTATGATACGGGTAGATTTAGCACTTGTCAACAACAGAGGGCGGGCTTCATGTGAAGACCTTCACTGCAGTGTGCACAGTGCATGACGCCCGCCCTCTATTGCTAAGTCTGACTCACCCGCATCATAATGGACTGGTCCGAACACGATTTTAAGCCAAGATGGCGTCCGACCGTTTTCCGTGAACGTTCAGTTTTTTTTCTGGTTAAAAATTCACACTTTTCGTGAAGTTTTTCCATTAAATTTATGTTTATATTACAGAACACATATAGTTCTAATACATCTATGGTATATTGGCAATTTTCGAGGTAATTAAAACTTGTTGGCGGCGAGTTGTCGGCACTCTCGACTTGTTGTCGGCGTTGTCGGCGAGTTGTCGGCTTTTAGTAGGACCCAATACCGACAACTCACGACCCCTCACGACCCCTCACGACAACAATTTTTAAATGCACTTTTACAGAACATTTGAACAAAATTCAACCGTTAAATATGTGCACAAGAGTCACATGCATCTAAACCACTTTCAAACTGTTGAAAAAATGTATTTTTAACTGTAAAAAATGTGTTTTTTACCCCGAATTTAGTAACGAACGGAAATATTCGCCATGTTGTCTTTCGACGTACTTGGACGATTCTATTACACCGCAGGGGTCAAGGTAATTTCTGAGGGCTGATTTTTTTTTTTTTTTGGTTTTAGCTGCTGATTTTTTCTTTCTTGTTAGTAACTAAGCCGCCACTCTGGAATTTGAAGTTTAAAAGGGAAACTTAAGGATAATATAGTTTTAAACTCCATAAAATACATTTTTAAAAAGGTAAATAATCATCTTGCATATTGTATCACCCCTGCGGTATAATAGAATCGTCCAAGTGCGTCGAAAGACAACATGGCGGATATTACCGTTCGTTACTAAATTCTGGTAAGAAACACCTTTTTTACAATTAAAAATACAATTTTTTCAACAGTTTGAAAATGATTTTGGTGCATATGACTCTTGTGCATACATTTTACGGTTGACTTATGTTCAAATGTTCTGTTAAAGTGCATTTACAAATTATTGTCGTGAGGGGTCGTGAGGGGTCGTGAGTTGTCGGTATTTAGTGCGACCCTTCATGTCCATTATTTAGTCGTCCAAACGTCAAAACCAAAGATCGTATAGCGCCGCGTAGCGGCGCAAGATAGATAACTCAACGCAAATGCTGAAATTGTCATGGGCCAAAGCGGGCGCCATTTCGGCAAGTAAAGGGCGGGATTGGTTGAAAAAGTTTACACACTGCAAAACTCTTGCTAGCAACAACACTCACTCCACACAATGCTAACTCGGCGGCTTGAGTCATGTCATTTTAATCGGCCATAAACTGCCAAAATAGCAAGGCCAAATGCCCTCATTTGCCTTTCTTCAGGTTCCCGAAGAAAACAGAAAGGTGAGTCTTTAGCTGATAATGGGTTATCCATTTGTAATAATGGGTTTAAAAATAAGATTATTTCATGTTAAAAAAACATCTAGAAAATAGAAACGTAACGTACGGCAAGTTGTTGTTCTGATTTCTGACTTTTGTAATTTTTTGTCGGAGTGTTATGATTTTATTTATTTGTTTAAAGTTTCAACAGTCATTATTACAAATGTATCATTTAAGCTGATTTCTGACTGTTGTAATTTTTTGTCGGAGTGTTATGATTTTATTTATTTGTTTAAAGTTTCAACAGCCATTATTACAAATGTATCATTTAAGCTGGTAAGTGTGCTTTGGCTTGTTAATCTACTGTCATCATGATCATTCTATTGTGTTCTGGAAAAATTAACAAGTTTGTTTTTAGGCTCTCTTCAGACACGTCTCGTCAGACATGTCACTTTGTCAGACTCTGCAGTACAGTCAGACAGGACTAATTTGCCAACAACAAAAATGTAACTCTCTATGTCATAAACTCAGTGTATTTTTTAATCAAACAGAAACAGAAACAAAATGCATTCACACACAGACAAAAGACAAGGCTCTGTCAAAAGCGAAACCATGTTCTTTGTTATTTTTTATTTAATTAATTTGATTGTCAACAACATGTTTATAAACAACAAACATTTGAAATGAAAAGGTGTTTATTAATGGAAAGTTGAAGTTCATGATCAAACATTTTAAATAAAATGCTGTACAAATGAAGAGCGCCCTCCTGTCTTCAGTGATTAGCATCCCTCTTTTAACATGTTAAACTGCAGTTTTCATGCATGACCATTTTGTTGTCCTCAGAACTTTACATTTTAAACTTTTTAAAAGGGTCTAAGTTTCATACTACTGAGTACAAACTACTAATCTATCTACTGAACTTTTTGTGTATATTTCTGATATTTAATTAATATACTCATTTTATACTTGTAATCCATTTGTGCGTTGTACTTGTAGTCCCTAAATAGTTTTGTTCTTTATTTTGTACCATTTGCAGAAGCCAGCAGTGGGTTCAGAACACCCGGCGTAAGGACCTGCAGGGGAGAACTCCATGGTACCTTTACAGTAATTGCAGGATATGCTCCGATCATTTCGAGACCAGTCAATTTGTCAATAGGGAAAAAAGGAGGTTGAAATGGGATGCCATCCCAGCGGTTTTCAATGTGCCAAATCCCCCCAAATCAGTCCAGCCATCAAGAAGGCCTTTGAAAAGGAAGGGCATAACAGCACATGTTGTTGACATTCCAAGAAAGCGCTTGAAAGGTATTACAAAAGTTCTGACTGTTGATATTCTCTCACTCTCACTCATTTAGGCCTGCTCTTATATTATCAAAAGTCTTTACTTAAAAGTCATCATTATTTTGGGGTATGTGAGATTAGAAATTGAAATGTCTACCATAATAAAGTTAGTATTGTTTGAAGCTTTGTACTGTGTGGAGAAAGTAGAAGGAACTACATGTATAAATAAAAAGTAAACTTGCAGGTACATGTACAACAATGTGCAAATCTCTTTAGTGTGAATGTTGGTTTGGTCTCGAAATTTCTAACGGTATACTCTGCTCATCTCTGAAGACGAGCAGAGTTTGTACACTGTTCGAAACACCAAGACCAAACCGACTCTTTTCAGAGCCAACACTCACCCATTACAGGTTTACACATGGTTGTACCCGCAAGTTTACTATTCATTTATACTTCCTTTATAATATAATTGTTCTTCCTGGTATTAGAAACACAGCTTTTGCTTTGTTGCAACAGCAAGACATAATTTAGACTCGACAGATTTTTGAGCTCAAAAGACCTTAGCTCTCATTGTTAGCGTTGGAGAGCTCTCAGTAAAGCTAAACATCAGTTTGTCTTGTGAGCTCAACAATCTGTCAATTTTTACTCCACGGTACCTAGACAGAAACCTAGCACTTGCACAGTAAGCACAGAATTTGACGGTAAGCAGAGCCATGAAATTAGGCCCGGTTCATTTTGGGCATGGAACTCTTTTGGGAGATGAGCTGAGTTGCAGATAGTCAGAGCAAAGTTGCAGAGCAGCTAGCCCACTGGTGGTGGTTGCTGATTCGTTAGCTAGCTGAATGAGCAGAGACAGAATAGATTCAAGATATCCAGTGACACACACAGCAGGCTACAGCTAGCAGAGCACACAATAAATCAAACTGTATGCTATTTACTAGAGCAGCGCAGACTCCCCACCCCTTACACATTTCCACAATTCATAAGATGCACAGTATACAAATTGAATCACTCAATCTGATATTACATACCAAGTGTACTAATTGTGAATATTGATGGTTGAAGTTTGCATGAATAAATAACCACAATTCTTCTGTTGAAATTAAATAAAACGTTTCAAAGACTGATTTATATTGCTGTTTTAGTTGTCAGATAATAAGTAGACTGGCTCCTTGATCTTCCCCAAACTCTCCTTTATTGACTCCAAGATCATCATGACCTATCTGCCAACTGTTCAGACTTGATTGGAATTGCCAGATTTTTTAGATTACAGATTACAGGCTGCAAAAAATCAGAACATTCCTACTTCTGAAAAGAAACCACTGTGAACAATTTCTGGCAAAAGTGTGTTCCATTTGTTTGTGACAGCAGAGATTTTCTTACAGAGATTTGAGCACATTGTATTGGTGTACATAATTTGTTATGGATGTAATATTTAATAAGCTTTACTGCATAACCTTTTGTGTTTCTATCTGAGAACTTTAAAAACTGGTGTTCCTATTGTTGAGGTTTCACGGTTGGCAGGTATGGATTATGCCCCTTTTAGTTTCCATATTTATATCATCAGCCTCTGTGGGTAAATGCTCTCCCATAGACAAAACCCCAAACACCAAGTCCACCCTCCCCCAAAACACTAAGCCCACCACACCCCTCCCCTCTACTCCCATCAGCGATGAAACATTGGCGTTAACAATCCTGTTCCTAATCAGCGGATGCAGATCAACTACTTCCGGGTCCCATCTATCCCTACAGCTTAATCAACCCAGTCATCATAGCAGAGACATCATCAAGTGCAGAGAAAACACAACTTGAAGCCCCACTCTCTAGCGAGTGTCATATTTGTTTAATCTTATATTATTCTTAACTGTAAAGGTGTATTCTAAAATAAATGAACCCTAAATCTTGAAAACGTCAGAATAAATGTGTACTGCACACCTCTGTTAAACACCAAAAAGTATTTTGTTCTCTGATGCCTTTATGTTTTGTTATGTATGTACTTCATTTTAATCAAGACTCTAGTCTTATCTTAGTCCTTGTTGTGACAACTGACAACAATTTTGTAAATAAAATAGTTGCAGGCAGGCTTGTCATTGTATTGTAATTGTTTAAACCATGGATGGAGCTGTAAAAAGGGACAAACAAGCCCCAATTTGATGTAGTTCTTTTCAAACGTTTGAGTTTTATCACAACAATAGGATAGTCATAACTGTGAAGTTCCAAAATTTCTTCTAAATCTAAGCATAATATAAAATGCCGATATAAAGTGGCGATATAATCTTGGCAGTCATTAATGAATCCAAGAAGTTGACATTTACCTTAAAAAACAATCTTCATTTGTACTTATTGGCCATCTGATGTGAAAAAAAGGAGTGAGATCAGATGATCGTGCACATGCACCCGGTCACTCTTCGCGTTTGTTTACATCAACATCCGGGACATTTCACATGTCTCACCTTGCCAGAATGGCGTCCGCTGGCCCCCCCAATAAAGTAGGAGTCTATACTTGTGGATTGAGCGGTAATAACGAATAAAGAGATATTTGTTTTTTTCTAGTTCTTCACACCCAGCTGAAAAGAGAGGGGTGGATTGTTTAATCAATGGAGGGGGTACATATTTTGTTGTCCTTTGTTTCGGAATCTTGCTATCGTCTTCTTGTGTAAGATCATTTCAAGCCATGAGTGTGAACACTAAAAGTTGACCTATTCAAAAACAGGGAGCACTGAAAAGTTGATATACAATACAATTTTCTGTATCATTGTTGAGTCTAGACACACCTGGTAGGCCTACCTGTTTAAGTAGTGTAGGCCTACATTATAAGACACAAATTTTAATCAACGGTGTGTGCTTTTAACAACGGAGAAATTATGTTCAAATAGTAAAAAACTCTTTATTAGAAAAAACACTAACTCAAATTCTTTCAAAATGACATTGAAAGCACCTGTTGGTCCCTCTGAAAGTGCAATTTGATTGCAGATCTATCCAGTACACTCAAAAATTTGTTACGGATACCTGACCTGCACCCGGGTACCTGCCCTGTATGGTATCCTGACAACATCAATATGGAACCACAGCTGAACCTGACTATTTTTCACGTGAGAAGTCCGTCTTCTAGATTTTCTGTATTGTTTTAAATTTGATTTTGCAGGGTGAAGGACTAAAAAATAGCCTTGGTATCCACCATTTTCGGATTCAGCACCCCCAAATTAGTTAAATCAGGTATGTCACCAACTTTTACTCAAAAATGCCGCTCGAAGTTTTTTTTTTAAATCTGGTCTAGACTATAGAGCAAGGAACAGAAGGAGTTACAACTAGTCGTCTTCAAAGGTTCCATGTGTGTTACCTACCGCGGGCGTATAACGACCAGCGCTAATCGGCAGAAACATCTGTAGGCGCATTTCCTAAACGAGCGAAGTATAAAGAACTAGCTATACCCAGTTACGCCACAGAAAAATACACAGATTGCACTGCGTTCAAGCGTCCTTCTCAACCAACGACATACGGCATGGATGATTTTAGCTATGGATAACGACAATTTATGATTTTGGCAAACAAAAATGCAATAGGAATTACCTCTTTGTAGTATTACTATTAAACCAACACAAAATCAGTTGAATAATTACGGCTCTCTCAACCTTCTTAACCAAAAATATTCTACGCGAAATTGTACAAAAGAAAGGGGGAAAAATACCTTTTATATTCCCCTTTTTCAGTTTGTGTCTAATTGTGTCTACCGTTCAAATGCATATCCCCGCTAGGAAAAGCGTTTGCAAACAATGTCAATTCGTTTTCAACGGCCGGAGACCACCGACATTATTTTCATGATAAAACAATCAATACCACATATTTCATAATTTTCCCGATCAGCAAAACCTAACATTTGTCTTAATTCATCACAGGAAAGGCCGATTTGTTTGCTTCAAAATTCAGTCAAAAGCTCAAAGTCTACAGTATACAATAATTGTTGCACGCTGTGACGGGAACCATGGCGTTTTGTACACCCGAGGGGGAAAATGGCACCCGAGGCGAAGCCGAGGGTGCCATTTTCCCTCGAGGGTGTACAAAACCCATGGACCCCAGTCACAGCGTGCAACAATTGTTTTGTTATACATTTGTAACATTATTATTCCTCTTCTCGAAGTTCTGTTGTCATCTTCAAACTTTCATGCTCCTTCGCTGCGCTCATACGCATGAAAAACAGTTTCACTTTATTGTAGGACACACAATAAACACACCTTGAAACATTATTTAGTTTCAGAATTTATAAAATCATGGGAGTGGGCCGTTGTTAAACTGCATAGTGTAGATCGTACTAAAAATTAGAATACAGTGTAGTTGTAGACAACAGTTCATTATTAATAAGTTAGTAGTTAGTACATGTCACCGTGTCTCAATGATTCATCTGAATCATGGCTCTTTAAGCCCTCCGGGTTTCTACCAGGATCCCTCTCAAATTAAACTTTGCATTGTAGTTCATTCCAAACAATTCATATTATGGTTCCTTATAAGCCTCCTGTATCGGATTGTTTAACTTTATTTAATAATAATAATTATAATAATAATAATGATCAAATCAAATTTTCTATAGATCATGTGTAAAGTGGCACTTCTTGATTCATCTGAATCATGGCTCTTTAAGCCCTCCGGGTTTCTACCGGGATCTCTCTCAAGTTAAACTTCGCATTATAGTTCATTCCAAACAATTCATACGATGGTTCCTTATAATCCTCCTGTATCGGATTGTTTAACTTTTGATAATTATACCGATTATTCTATAATAAATCATTGCATTGGGTAAAAGTATATTTTATGTATCTTTGAAAACATTCTTGATATCTCTCGAATTTATAGTTTTATATTAACTATACTCGTACATAGCTGATACATTTTAATTTCACTCTATAATCAAAAACTGTATGACGTATCGTTCTTGAAGATAAAACTAAATAAAGTGTAATGTTATACGATTATTTTCAAGTTATAGTAACTCCAATACTTATTCTTAATGGTTCGTAAGAATACAAGCATCCGAGTTTAGTGTTACTATTTTCTGATCTGAGGTACACAAGCCTGTTGTTTTGCACGGTGAGGGAGTGCCGTAGACACAAATACATCTTCTCCCATTTGTATTGCATTTGAAAGGTATAACTTTGGGATGAAAACCGGAGAGTAACATTATCAGCACTCAGAAATGACTGTTATTGAACCATCTCTGAAGATGTCTATTTTTTATATGGGGGTAAAGAATGGATAACCAATTTCTTTTTGGCATTCAGAAATGTGGCTGGCTTTAAAGTTGTGTCATTTCATGTCTAAAAAGTGATGGCAATTCCAATGAAACATAACACGCTATTCTGAGATACAAAAGGCTAATCGGACCCCCAAATTTGTCAACTACTTTATTTATACTGGTCAAGAGAAATTGGTTCTTTTTGCATTGGGAGATGGAGTTGACTATAGTGTCGTGTATAATATTTTGTACCGATGGTGAATACAGAATTGATGTATCTATTTTATGGCAGAGGCTGAGAGGGTTTAATAGTTTGGCACTGTTTTTCTTGTGAACAAGATAAGCTGCGACGATTTAGCTTTAAATTGAAAGTTTTATATTAATTTTTAATTCTCTCAAATAATTGAAAACGACTTCTACAGTTATACAAGTGCTATTTAATATGCCAGGGGTCTTGGCTAATACAGCTTAGTTGAAATTGTGTTTCTTTACTTTAGTAAGACATTTTGGGAAGTTTGACCAAAAGGGGTGAGCGTATCTTATCTTAAAGGTTATACAGTAAGAAAAACATGTTGAGTACAATCTATTTGTATAGCTCGAAACTAAATTATTGAAAACTGAAGACCCTATAGTAAGGAATTGTTATGTCTTTGTTGTTCTAAAGCATTCGGGTCTGTCATATAATACATTCCTTAATCCAAGTTAAGTAACTAGACCACAAAATCGGCAAAAAACACAGAGGATAGCCACCAAGGAAAAATGCGAGCTTTTACACATTAACATGGATCATATGATCAAGAACAGCATGCAGGTATCAAGATTTCTGTTGGTGAAATTTCGATATGATAGGGTACCCAGACTTAGTCGAAATATTTCGACTATAGAACATTAGAGAATCTTGTGAAAGAAATTGCAACCTTATTTTCCAATTTTGAAGTTTCTGAACGAATTTGTTCAGTCTGTATTTCTAAAATCAATCGTTTCTTACCAGTTGCTTGATAATCTATTGATAACGGACCCGCAATGTAAGAGGGCTCTGTTTTCTGTACGATTGTTTGAGATTAAACCAATTCCATGATAAAAACTATTTCGAAAATTTTCTCATTTACAGCTGAATTGTTAATTTTGAAGAACCAAGGGGTGGCATTTCAAAAACGAAATTGTATAACCATTCATAATCACAGACATGATCAATTGAGATGAACAAAATTAGTAACATTTTCGTGTCTTCCTTTGACCATAAATTTATCAGATTTCGAGATCGTTATCTTACATGATTAATACATAGTCACATCGTACCTCTAAATACATCTACAAACTTGTCAAACAAGTTTGTCTCTAAAATGCGTTCGGGCCTTTCATATAATACATTCCTTAATCCAAGTTAAGTACTAGACCACAAAATAGGCCAAAAGCAGAGGATGGCCACCAAGCAAATAAACATCAGCTTTTACACATTATTATGGATCATAATGATCAAGAACAGCAGGTATTGAGACTACTGGTGGTAAAATTTTGATATGATGGTAACCAGACTTAGTCGAAATAGAAAATTAGAGAATCTTGTGAAAGAATTTGCAACCTTCCAATCGTCTAGTTTAAAGTTTTTTTGAACGAATTTGTTAAATCTGCTTAAATCTAGAATCAATCGTTTCTTACCAGTTGCTTGATAAGCTACTGATAAGCTACTGATAAGATTTAAGATTAAGATTAAAATATTTTATTGTCATGATAAAAAACATGAAATTTGTCTTCCCTGTGTAAAGGAGACTATTACATACAAGAAAGGCATAGCAAAAATAGACAACAAGAATAAAATTACAATTTACAGATATATATAATATATAGATAAAAATATGTGGGGAGCTTGCAATAAGGGACCCGCAATGAAAGAGGGCTCTGTTTTCTCTACGATTATTTGAGATGAAATCAATTCCATGATAAAAACTTCAAGTATTTCGAAAACTTTCTATTTAACGCTGAATTATTAATTCGGAAGGACCAAGGGCGGCATTTCTAAAACGAGATATTATAACCATTCATAACACAGACATGATCAATTGAGATAAACAAAATTAGTACCAAAATTGTGCGTGTCTTTCTTTGACCATCAATTTATCAGATTTCAAGATTTTACATGATTAATAGTCACACCTCTAAATACATATACAAACTTGTCAAACATGTTTGCCTCTTTAATGCTGACTTAGGGCTGCTGTGGTGTAGCCGAGTGAGTGGGCAGCTCTGGCTCTAGGTCTTGGTCTTATCGATATGGAATGGGCACTCTCTGGACCAGTGTCCTTGCATTCTGCAGTTGTAGCAGACGTCAGCGTTCGGTATGCCTGTCAACAAAGAATTAAAAAACCAACAGAAGAAAAAGGAAAACATAATTGTTCCATAATGTGGAACTTAATATCGTACATAATACGCTGTTGCCGAAATGCGACACTAACACTACAGCAGAGTAAGCAGCGGCCTGAATTGGATTCTGTTGCTAAGGACGCTGCTTTTAGACTGACATGCGTCAATGCACTCAAATGAATGAATCATGACACGGTTCATTCATTTTGAGTAACCCGCATATAAGTCATGTGACGCATACGGCCGGCGGGTACTCATGGTGTGTCATTCAAACAATAAAAACTACATAATTATTACGACGGACTAGTCATTGTTTAATAAGCAGACGAACAAGAAACAATTCCCTCGTACCCGCGGTTGTTTCGTACACAGCACTGGAAATTGACCAACGCTGGGAACGATCAAGATAATGTACACCGGTGTACATCACTTTTCATGTTACCCGGTGTGACGGTTTCAGTCTTTGGCCGTGTTCAGTTTTCCGGGTGACGTAGTCGGACATATCAGCACGTTTTTCGAACGGTTTTAGCTTTCCGGCGTGTTCAGTTTTCCGGGTGACCTGTCAGATACCGCCGCGAGTACTGTAGTTCTCTCAGGCTGCAGTGACCCCAAATTGTTTATATTACGATTCTTTTCTGTGAAGTCACATAATCTCTTGCCCCATCTTTACAGTATTCATGGGTACAACTTTAGGCAGGTCACACTCTGCTTGCATTAAAAACAACTCAGACGATCCACGCGTTTGCCGCTAGTTGTACTCGACTCGTGGACGCCGCCATGACAGCTACCGGAGGGTAATGGATGACTCAATACGGCACTAAAAAGGAACTACTTTCGCTTGCTGTGCGCAGGCATCGCATGACGTAATGCTACCGTATTTGGTCATTCGGAAAACTGAACACAGCGGAAAGTTGAAACCGCACACCGGCCCGTCGAGCCATGTAACATACGTATTTGTTGCACGGCACGTGATTGGTTCTCGACATAGAGCTATATAGCTCTATGGTTCTCGACCATCAAACTTCACAATTTGTACAGAGGTATAACAAGTTCTAATGTAGCATTGTGCGCATGCAACGTAGGTGACATTGTTTACTGCGCACGCGTTGAACTTGTGTGTTGCTACTTTACCACTCCAATAATTATGAATGGAAAACGACGTGAGACCAGTGACGACAGCGAAAGGCGGTAACAGAACACACATGGGGTACAAAGAGCTCGCTGCGGTCGGAATGTGTACAGCCTTTTACAGGCACTGCGGTTCACATCCGTAGTGTTTCCACTGGAGGTGGATGCAGCACTAATCGGATTAATTTGAGCTTCGGGGATTAAGACTGGAGTGAAACTCCTTCTGTTCCTTGCTCTATGGTTTGGTGTAATAAATGGCAGCTTGCATGTGTCACATAATAATGTGCTTCACAATATCTTTAAACAGCTACCGTTTTTAATGCACTTGTTCACCATTTTAATGTAATTTTGATATGTGTACACGTCTGAACTTTTCGTAATTATCGATTAAAAAATCAGGCCCCTACCTAAAGGTTTTTTGAAAAAATAAAAACACTTCTGCCTTTGAGAGCGGGCGTCAAAGGACAATGCCGCTGACGTCATTTGTGGGAGTTTGCTTTGTTATACATCCACGCTGCAACAAAGCGGCTTTATCTACTTATGACGTTTTGAGAGTGATTACGTAACGGGGCTTTTCGCAAATCTCGCAGAAAAGCTCTGGACAAGGGCATACAAAATGATTGTTTTTTTACACAATTGAAACCTGTTTATAATCATATGACTCGATTTCCTTATTCATCGAAAACATTTTAAGTGGAATTCAGCAAAGTTCACGACTTGACATTTTCGTTTGATGGGTGTTTCCTGAATATTGTTAATCTTTTTAAAGTGACAGTTTACAGTAAAACAAACACTATACTGATTTCTTGATGTGATCTGATGATGTCATCGCAACTTTACTGTCGTCACGTGGTCATTGTGTAATGCATCACCCCTTGCACTATAATCAGATCATCAACAGTGCACATTGTTATGCATATCAGGTATTCAGGTGTTCTAACTGCCCACTTTAATGGTTTACCTGTCTAGCGGGACCCGCATGTACAGGAATTTGCACCCCAAAAACCCAACAAACATTGCAAAAACGCGTACAAGTGCGCGAACGGGGGATAATGAACGGGACTGAGACAAAAAATAATACAAAACGGGAAAAACAGGACGAGAAAATAAAAATCACAACAGACAAAAATTAACGGGAAAGGAAAACAGAAAAGGGACTAATAAGTGAAACGTGCCAGGAAATAAATAAACTGAACGGGAAAAAAAATAAACGAAACGGAGTACTAAACAAGGACAGAGTCACTCTTTGCTTAGCAATTAAGATTGATACAAAGTTAAGATCAATTAGTGCTTTGTGAAATCGAAACAGCGGAAATCTAGTGGGACCCACGCGTAGCGCGGGTTCATCGCTAGTTCTTGATAAATTTAAATTAAGCTCAAAGTAAAATTCTGACAAACTCTGCCGATGGCGCATTATTTAGCGACTATTTTGCAGTTTCCTCGTCTCTTTCCCCGAACTCACTAAAGTGTTTGGGGGCTGACTCCGCCTACCCCTTTTGTGACGTCAAACGAGGCAGACTTTGCCTGCAATGCGAAATAGTAAACACACGTGCAAAGTACATGTACGTCCAAGTCGTGAGTTGGTACATTTCAAAAAGTGTTTTTCTGCATTCAGCAGCAATACACCTGGTCGGCATTGCCGGAAAAAACATTTTTCTTTTTTTTTGGAAACTTACAAACTCACGACTTGGTCCGTACATGTACTTTGCAATTGTGTTTACTCTACGCATTACAGGCAAAGTCTGCCTCGATTGACGTCACGAACAGCGCCCTCTTGGGTCGGGGTATACTCTTAAATTTGTAAATAACATAAGAACTGATTTTTTAAAACCTTAGGTACCTGTTTATTCACATTCCACTCATCAAAACACATATATTATTGACAAAATTTTTATTTTGAAAAAATACCACTTCCAGGTGACTTTAATTTCCATAAAGAGTGAAACGGAATGCGATCATGTCTTTGTGCACAAAACTGGGCACGTACACCGCCTAATTTTATAATATCTATGGTTGTAACAGTATGTGGGAAAATTACTTCTTTAAATTTTAAATGGCTGATAGTTAATGTGCATTGTAATAGGCATAACATGGGAGGGGCAATATATTGATTGAATCGCTATGGTTGGAATGTCCCGTCGGGCATTTGGACTATTAAAGGGAAGGTACACGATTGGTAATAACTCAAAACAAATATTAACTTAAAAACTGGCTTGGTAACGAGCAATGGAGAGCTGTTGATAGTATAAAGCATTGTGGGAAACGACTCCCTCTGAAGTAATTGTAGTTTTTGAGAAATAGGTAATTTCTCACTCAAATAATAAAAGACTTCTAACTATAGAAGTCTTTTATCTGAAAGCACACAAATTCGTACAACAAGGGTGTTTTTTTTTCATAATTTTCTCGCAACTTCGATGACCGATTGAGCCCAAATTTTCACAGGCTTGTTATTTTATGGTTATGATGGGATACACCATGGAGGAAGGAAGAGATGGAGCTCGAACGACCCGCAAAACCGTAACAAAAGAATACCCTGACAATGCCCCTGTCTGACCAGTGGAAAAAGATAAGAGACTTCCAGCTGGACGGCCGATTAACAAGTAGGATTAGATCTCTTTGTACAAAAGGTGTGGTACCGCCAGACTGCGCCGTTGCCTTCATGTAAAGTTGAATCATTGGAGACAAGAATTGTGAATATACACGTTTTCATTAACCGTTTGTGGTGTTGCACTGAAACATCTTGTCATATTTTTACATTTTTTTGTGACTTTCCGGTCACTAGCGATGGTTCAAAATGTGGGTATTAGCACACGAGGGTGGTTGGTATTCAATTGTGTTTTTCGATTTGGTGGGCACAAGTGTACACAATTTTTATCAGGTCTCAAAACAGTTGTTTTTTTCTGTATTATATACATACGACATACGACACCATAGTTGAGTGAAGAACCAAGTGCGCACGTGCAAACTCACATACGCTAGTCTGGTTCCCAGACCCAAAAATCTCCGACTAGGCTATGTCGAATTCAATTAGGGTCCGGTTTCACCCAAAATCACGTGATCAAAAAGGAGGAATTCCTCCTTTTTCGAAGTTATCCGAAATGTTCTGAACGTGTTGTCGTCAACATTCGGACAGTATCGTTGATGTTCGGTATGGAATTATAATGTCAGTCCTGTCGGCCGTAGATCCAGGAGTTTTTATGCCAGCTATTGCTATTTGAGGCAAATGCAGGCGTTGTGCCTAAATAAAGCGTTTGCAAAGCGATGCGACGAGTTCAAAATATATAAACCTTGGAAATCGCTCCGGGATCTGGTAAGTTTTTGTCCTTTTTCTTCAAAAATATTTTTTCAAAGGTGTTTTGACTTGAGTGTTCATTAGACATTGATCGAGGATTAAGTTTCATGTTTTTTGAAAGTGGTAAAAATGGGGCAAGTCTGGTGACTTAGCTATCGAAATTATACGTGTTGAACCAGATTGTCATTAATTGCCGATCAAAATAATCTCGTAACCCTCCGGCCTGGCGGCCGTCGGAAGGAGGGTTACGTTGCAACTAGTGCAGACATGGTTTCCCTGGAGATGACCCCCGACCCTGACAAGTTGTGTCATGCTCTATTTTTAACCGTGGGTGATACCTGACCTAAGATTTTTAACAAGAGACGTCAAGGAATCTTTGGTCAGGGGACCAGACTACACATACGCCAGGTCGCCCATTGTCTGTATAAGGTATGTGGGTGATTACGAGGTGTCGTTAAACGACCGCGGTACCACGGGTTCGACTTTTGAAGTCCCTTCGTTCGAACTCCTTCTCTTCCTTCCTCCATGATAAAACCAAGGGAGTTTTATATTGTGGTTGAGATATGCGTTGCGGGTGCTGAGAAGGGTACTGTTTGTGTGTGAACCAGCGGACAGCTATGCCAGCGTTGAGGCTGTGTCGACCCGTCTAGCACGGGTAGGGGTCCGGCGAGTGTTTTAAGGCCCATCAGCAACGCAAATCCTCCCGGGAATCTCGGACACAAGGATAAGCGGTGTCGAAGCCAAAGGCATTGTGAGTAACTTTAAACTAATTTTACTGGGATTTAATCTATGGGTTATTCTAAAAACAAATGTCCCTTGTTCTGAAATGCATGCAGCCATTGACTATTGTTTGCCTAAAGAGTTGATTATTGTTTGCCTAAAAGGTTCATCGATAAACTTTTGTTGTAAAAACATATCGTTGTTGTTTACTTGATCTTTTGGGTATGGCCATTGTGAAATTTGTGAAGGCGTAGCTTTGCCGTGTTTAAATAGAGTTGTTTGTAGTAAAGGGCTTCCCAATGTAACATTTACGGGAGTTCCCGTGACGCTAAACCAAACTTGGTCTAAACGACTCACGCAGGGCTACCGATGGTGACAAGGGGACGAGGGTCCACTCCTCTGAACTTAACTTGTTCTCAAGACTTTAAGCAGCCATACAACAAAGGCTATGTCGCCTTTCTGCTGTTTATTTATTTATTTATTTTCATTGTATTAAACATTATCATCACCTCCTCATTTGTCCATTTTACACGTTGTTTTGGTGGCGTTTTTGCGGAGGTTGCCCTAGTCTTGAAGTCAAGACGGTAATTGTTAAGCACGGTGTAGTTACAGCGATGTGTAGCTACGGGGACGATACACTCACCCTCGATCTCAGTCAGTCGCAATATAGCTGCCACGCGCTACATAGGACCGTTGCATGTGTATAATCACACTGTGACTGTTGCATGAACGGCAGACAAAAAAAATAGCCAGCGCCTATAACGACTTGTCATCAAGTCTAAGGTTGCCCACGGTTTGGGGTATCGCCTCTCTTAATATTTATGCACGACGACGTCATAACTCTTACCCAAAATGAGGCTATGGGCGCACGTCCCCCATCTTGTCTGAATCCCAATTCGGATTTAGAGAAAATCGCTCAACTGACCTAGCAATGTCGTATGTAGTTAATAAATTATCACAAGCTATTGATGACAAGAACATCTCTATTGGTATATTTTTGGACTTGTCCAAGGCTTTCGACACAGTTAATCATGAAATTTTGCTTTGTAAATTAGAACATTACGGTATCCGTGGAATAGCCTTTGACTTGTTTAAAGTCACCTGGAAGTGGTATTTTTTCAAAATAAAGCTTTTGTCAATAATATATGTGTTTTGATGAGTGGAATGTGAATGAACAGTTAACTAAGGTTTTAAACAATCAGTTCTTATGTTATTTACAAATTTAAGAGTAGACCTCGACCCGAGAGGGCGCTGTTCGTGACGTCAATCGAGGCAGACTTTGCCTGTAATGCGTAGAGTAAACACAATTGCAAAGTACATGTACGGACCAAGTCGTGAGTTTGTACGTTTCAAAAAAAAAAAATTGTTTTTTTCCGGCAATGCCGACCAGGTGTATTGCTGCTGAATGCAGAAAAATACTTTTTGAAATGTACCAACTCACGACTTGGACGTACATGTACTTTGCACGTGTGTTTACTATACGCATTGCAGGCAAAGCCTGCCTCGATTGACGTCACAAAAGGGGTAGGCGGAGTCAGCCCCCAAACAACTTTATATATTGTTTAAACATATAAATCGTGACAAACAATTACTAAAAAAATTGTTTTATTGTTCGTAAGCATATACTCTTAAGTTTGAAAGAATTTTTTTTTCCAGGTGACTTTAATGAAACTGAGGCTAGAATGCACTTCATTTAGATAGCCTTGCACAATTATTCAACAGATCACAATTAAAAATACATTCAGGGAGCATGTACTAATAGCATTTTTATTAAAAGAAGGAAGTACCATTTGAATGGCAAAGCAATTCACCTTTACCAGGGTAGGGGTGTCAATGTGCTGATCAAGAGTACTTATGTCATGAGAGGATTAAAACTAGCTTTATCAACCTACTGAAATCAATGTCAGTCGATATAATTTTTATTCTTTCGTAAAGTCTTTAAATGAATAAATAAGAGGCAATCATGATGTTGGTCATTGGATATTAAATAAAATAATTCAGTGCGTCTGTGCACCACATACATCACAAGACCGGATCTTCAAGTAAATATTGAACATAATACTTGACACCAAAAAGGTTCTTCTAAGTTGGTCAATGTTCCCCTGCCCATCAGCCGATCCACGGTAATTGACTAAAGTGCTATGGCACCAAAGATCGATCATACACAGCGCCGCGTGTAGCATGCTATCCCATCATGCACAGAACGATAAAACCCTTTAAGTTACGCCCAAATAAAATTTGCGACTAGTCGCAGAATTATTCACGACGTCGTGGAATTATTCGCGACTAGTCGCGAAAGTATTCGCGACTTGTCGTGAATAAATTCACGACGTTGCAAAAATATTCACAACGTCGCAAAAATATTCACGACATTGCAAAAAATATTCACGAATGGCGGTGTCCCTTCAGGGCCACCATACTTATCTTAGAACAAATTGTTCACAAGAAGAAAGTGAATACATTACTGATTCTTTTCATATAAGTTTTGCGAGTTAAACCTTTAAAAGAGTACATGAAATTACCGTTTAAGAATAGTATGTTTTCAGAGTTACGAACTTTGTGAAGCATCAACGGCTGTTTTTGGAGCTGTAAACGAACATTCCATTTGGTCAGCAAAGTTCTGAAGCAACAAAATTGTTAGAACTTTAAAGCAGTTTGGTCAGGACTCAGGATGTACATTTGCCAAAGCCGTTTTGTACTAAGCAATCGGCCGTCGGATTTTGTTAACAAAAGAGCCCTCATGTGCAGCTGAATCGGGTACATTTTTAGGAGTTTTTAATTATACAAAATTAACCAAACTGGACGTACAAACCCTCAAAATAACAATGCAAATGTTTTCTAAAAGTTAACAAAGTGAGAGGATGTAGGAGTATAGTTATTAAAGACCAATAAAACTACCGTTTCTACTTAGTTTGTATAGGGTTCCAGAGATATGATAACATATAAAATTGGATGTTTTATCAGGGAACTTCGTCACGCTGGGCGGATGTTGACCAGAAAGTTTACTATGACAATTAATTGATATTAATTATGGCCGACGCTCTGTTACTCCTTAAAAGCGGTGGTAAAAACAGTAGATTAGATATCAGTTGCACAGCATGTTCCAAAAACTCGCTTTATTTGGTGCTCAGACAACTTTGTATGCGTCGTTGGACGTACGCTCGATAAATGTATTTATTTTCAATAACATTATTTGCAGCACTTGTTTTGTAACCTCGTTGATACCTCGAAAGCCATACTTCGACCCCGCGGTATCAATGCTGTTATGTGCCGTGCGGTAAAGTATCTATGCATTTCGTGAAGTCAGAGCGGGCCGGTGCTTGCGTAAAGAGCCAATTGGACAAGGCTATGTCAACACAAGACGCTTGGCGCAAGCTAAAAACATGCCCTCAAAGTTGAAACAATACCTGATTTTTTTCACGTTAGGCAAATGCTCCGTTAGGTTCGTTGCGTCTTTCAGGTACCTTCTTCGACTTCCCCACTAGCTGGACAAATTATTGGGGTGGCGTCATGTTTTAGAAAAGAACTTTTCTCTTCATGTCAAAATGTGTAGTGTATTCCGGATTCTCGAAGCACGACGGCTCGAAGTGTTTGCTGCACAGCGCTGGAAAAGACGTCGGACTGGACCACTTTGCAAACTGACCCCATCTTTAGTTGCTGCATCAAGCAGCAATACACATGGTCGACATTGCCGGAAAAATGCAAGGAAAAACTTTTTTTGAAACGTACAAACTCTCGACTAGGACTTGAATGTACTTGCACGTACGTGTGTTCGATGTTCGATCAAGGCAAAGTCTGCCTCGATTGACGTCACAAAAGGGGTAGGCGGAGTCACCCCACACAACTCTATTATTTTTGTAAACATATAAATCGTTAAAAACAATTACTCAAAGAATTATTTTATTGTTCAGAAACATATACTCAAATGTTTGAAGATTTTAAAAAAATATTTCCAGGTGACTTTAAAGTGTTCCGAGCCGTCCATACCAACCGGTGCGTTTTTTTTATCTGTTTACCAGAACTTCTTCCTTCTCTGCCGGCTATTAATTAGTTGCTGTGATTATATTTTTGAGTTTGTTAAAAGAGGGTACCAATTTCATACAAGCCTTTTTAGTTGGATATCTCCTCTGCTAGCAACGGAGACTATTGTTGAGCTTGAGGGGGAGAGTGACCAGAGACTCTTGCGAGCCTTTAGTCGAGGAAATCCGCGGCTATTGGTGACTATGGATTTATTGAGGAGGGAAACAAATACCACTGCTGATTCCAAATTCATCGTGTTATACAATCTGTCTGATTGGCTCTTTGACAAAGTGTATTTGAATTGTACCCAATGTCCTCAACACAATCAAATAAGTGTGTCTTAGCAGTGTACGTGCTTAGTCGACTAAGTAATTACCCTTACAGTCATCTTTAGCGGGAAATACTCAGTGCGGGGAAATACTCAGTGCAGTGAATACAATTAATACAATGACAAAAGCCGATTGAATTAAAACTATGATGCGTAAAAGAAGCCAAAAATAATCCACATTTATACGGATAATGCGTAGGCCCGCTCGATCAACACTAAAATATCACGAAAAACTCTACATCATGCCAAAAGTACCATCATTGCCAAGTATACCCTTCCCAAATATTAAAGCTCAATTCCAGAAACAAACACAAATTCCTTTAGTTGGAGAACGCAAGAGAGAATGTGAGGAGGGGGCTACGTTTCACAACTATGTGCACACTCAACAATTTATCAACAGACAATAAATGACAATACTCTATACCGATTATAAATACAATTTCTAATCCAATCCTAGAAAATGACTAGTAGTTGTAAGAATACCTCCCTTACCCCACATTACCTTTCAGAAAATTTGTATAATTATACTAGACTCCTCCTCATCTATCTAGCTAAGCGCGGCATCCCGCTAGTATTTATTAAGAAAGGCGTATAGTCGGGTGCTGTCAAAATTACGGTATCTAGACGTTGATTTCCATAGGTGCTCTGTATATCTTTGCTTTCTACAAAAAAAAAAAAATCGAAGTAGTAGCATATTATTTAACCTGTGTCGTGTGATCTGGGGAGTCACGGACATGGAACCTGAATGGCAGAGCATTTACTTTTTACCAATCGCATTTGGGAGCATTATGATTAAATAAACCATGGAGGAGGCGGCTCCATGCGGATGAACAATCGCAATCGGTCCGAACAATCTGCAACTTCACTTCACACTGCACTCTGTTAACTGTACTAAATTAATAAAACAGTCTGAACTGTAGGCTACTTACTAGTGTAGCATCACCTTGCAGTGTGGTGTGCATCAATCATGGCCGAATCGGCCGTAGCAAGTACTGTAGGCCCACATCAACATTTGCATCAACCTAATACAACGTCTTGGGATCCAGTGTTAAGCAAAGATTGGGACAAACAGAAGGCAACTCAACAATGTATTCTAAGAATCAAACGGTAAACATCTTCTGCTTTGCTATTTTTTGTGGTGAAAAAAAAAAAAAAAACTGAAAACATTCGTCTGTCATGTCTTGTCTGTTCTGTGGAAACCCATGTAAACTGCGGGGGGGGGGGGGGGGGGGGGGGGCGGATTGGACCTAGATTTATAGCGCTAGTTATAATAGTACGTAGGTAGTACTAGTAGTAGTAATGAAACGAGTAGCTAGTAGTAGTAATCAAATGATCGTATAGCGCCAACGGTGCTGTAAAAGTTGATAATCGTCCCAACTATAGTTGGGACTGGTCCCAACTTGAGTGTTAAAGTTGGGGCGTCCCAACTGTACTTGGGATTTCACATAGAGTTCAACAGTACATGCGTGGATTACTGTACTGTCGGGTCCAAACTGTGTAGACTTGATTTCAAGTCTGAGACTGCGGTTATTTCTCTGCATCAGCCACACAGAATTGACTGCCGTCCCAAACTGTACCAATGGGTTGACTGTTCCAACTCAGGGTAGTGGAATATGCCCGGGTTTATAATATTTTAGCTGAGTGGTAAGGATGGTCTCCTCTTAGAAGATGGGACAGTTGTTACCCTAATGACTGTCCCAACTGTAGTGGGGATAGACCAAATTTTAATTTATAATATATTATTTGGTAGGGATGGTCTCAACTATAGTTGGGACAGTCGTTGGGACAGTTGTAACTCTAGTTGGGACCCCAGTCCCAACTGTAGTAATGACTGTCCCAACAGTTAAGGCAAGAAAACCCAGGAGTTGCAGACTTTGAGAAAGATGGAAAGATTATCACCGATGATACAGAGAAGGCGAACATCTTGAATGAACAGTTTCAGAGTGTGTTTACCAAGGAGCCTCCTGGGGAGTTGCCCCGACTTGGAGCTAGCCCATACAAACAGATTGGTCAGCTCATCATCACCAAAGAGGGAGTTGAAAAGCTCCTCAGCGAGCTTAAGCCCAACAAAGCACCAGGTCCAGACGGAATTCCACCTTGGTTTCTGAAAGAAGGGGAACCGTACCTGTGCAGCAAACTACCGTCCTGTCTCACTCACTATAGTGGTTTGCAAGGCTTTGGAGCATATTGTACACAGCCATGTGATGAAACATTTGGAGAAACAACATATCTTAACTGATTTTCAACATGGATTCCGAGCTAAAAAGTCAACAGAAACGCAACTCATCCTCACAATTCATGACATTAGCATGGAACTCAACAAAAACAACTTGGTTGATGTCGCAGTGCTTGATTTTACCAAGGCCTTCGACAAAGTCCCGCCCCGTCATCTTATCTCCAAACTTCAATATTATGGATTAAGTGGGGAGATCTCAACATGGGTTCAGGACTTCCTGACAGGGCGCACCCAACAAGTCGTAAATAATGGACATACATCACTCCCAGCAGCCGTCACTTCTGGTGTGCCACAAGGCACTGTCACTGGTCCACTTTTGTTTTTGTTGTACATCAATGACCTGCCAAACAACATCACCTCCCAGACCAGGCTTTTTGCAGATGACTGCTTGCTTTACACCCCAATTCCTACCAACGGGGACACCAGCACTTTGCAGAATGACCTGAAACTCCTGGAAACCTGGCAAGACACTTGGTTAAAGGAACACGTTGCCTTGGATCAGTCGAGTGGTCTTTGAAAAGCGTTTGTAACCATTTGCTTTTTTTTCATTGCCCTTTCTATGGTGTTATAATTTTGTTGATTGTCTCGTTTTGGTGTTTGTCATTGTTTGTTTTTGTGTTTGTTATTGTACAATGTAAATTTGCTGTATTTTGCTTACTCTTTTTAGCTGAATGTTTATAATATGTAAATCACTGTACTGCGTTTTGAGATTTTTTATGTAAGACGCTATATTAAAAATAAATTATTATAATATTATTATTATTATTGTTTGCTATAAAATGCATATGATTAGAAAGATATTTTAAAAGTAGAATATAATGATCCACACAAGTATCACTCAAAATCGCGTGGTTTTCCTTTTACATGTACCTCGTCGACAAACACGGTCGGCCATTTACGGGAGTCAAGTTTTTGACTCCCATAAATGGCTGACGGTGTTATTTCGCAAAGTAAAATGAAAACCACGCAAGTTTGAGGCAATTGTGTGTGGATCATTGTATTCTACTTTTAAAACATCTTTCTAACCACATGTATTTTATAACAAACGGTTTCGAACGCTTTCCAAATACCAACTCAACCGATCCAAGGCAACGTGTTCCTTTAATGAACTTTAATCCAAGCAAGTGCTGCACCATGACCATAGGCAAGAGAAACCCACCCCAGCATGAATACAAATTTTGCAATCAAGTCTTGCACAGCGTCTCGTCTCAAAAATACCTTGGTGTTCATATATCTAATACCCTCAGCTGGAACATCCATGTACAGGAGTCCATCAAGAAAGCTCAAAGAGTGCAGAATGTTATCTGCAGGAATTTGTGGAGCTGTAACAGTGAAGTGAAATCAACTGCTTATTTGAGCTTAGTGAGACCACTTTTAGAATATGCTGCATCCGCTTGGGACCCCTCAACAAAACAGCGAGGTTTTGCACAGGAAACTACAACGGGAACTGTTACTAAACTTCTAGATGACTTGGGATGGGACACACTACAGCACAGGAGAAATCAACAGAAATTATGTATGCTCTACAAGATGAAAAATGGGTTGGTTGACATTCCACTTCACAATGTTCAGCCCAATACCAGGGATAAAAGGGGAAACAACCAAAAATTCACTCAAGTCAACCATAAAGCTTGGGCCTTCAAAGATTCATTCTTCGTATCGTATCAACTGTTAAACTCTGGAACTCACTCTCGTCGGCTGCTGTGAAAAGCACAACCCTAGCTAAATTCTCAACTCTAGTTGGGACAGTCATTTGTACAGTTGGGACAGTCGTTACTCTAGTTGAGACCCCCAGTCCCAACTGTAGTAATGACTGTCCCAACTGTAGTAGGGATAGACCAAATTTATTTTATAATATTTTATTTGGTAGAGATGGTCTCGGCTATAGTTGGGACAGTCATTGGTACAGTTAGGACAGTCACTACTCTAGTTGGTTGGGACCCCCAGTCCCAACTGTAGAAATAACTTGACTTCGCTTATTCAAGTTGTCTTGGCCCCTAGGCATGTTTATTTGTTTGATGCTCACAAGTTCATCTCTATTTGTACAAGTAGGCTCAAACTGTAACACTAATTTTCAATATAAAACTATAATTGTGAATTTCTAGAGAATAATTAATTTACCCACTCAAACCGTAGCTTCTACTACGCACTGCCATGCTCCAGCCACAAAAGTACCGTCCCTTAAACTACACTGCTAAACAATAGACCCTTCCCATAAAATATGTAAATTGCACATAACGCGTGCGCTAACGTTTTGGTTGGCAAATTGAGGGAACATCGCGCTGTTTTGTACACAGGTAATGGGTGCGTCATGCAGACGCGATTGCGCGTCTGCTTAGTACACAACTCTATGGCGTTTGCCAACCAACAGGGTCTGTACGCATGCGTGAATGTAATTAGCATATTTCATGGGAAGGGTCCATTACCGACTTGATTTCAAGACTAGCTAACACCGCGAGGCATCCTCCTCTATCTGTGCACACACAACTACCACCACACATCATGCAGCAGAAAACAACGATGGGGGTATGGGATATCGTGCAGTGATACATTGTATACTTTCTTATCTGGAGTGCCATTATTCAAAGCTAACTCCAGAGCTACATGTAACCAGGGGCCGATTTCACTAACGTCTATGTTTGCTATCATCGCTAACACACTTGCGATGAGATCGCAAACCTCAAATCCATCGCAATTGCGATGTCGCTAATTCTGCGTTTTACTAAAGTCATCGCAATTGCGATGACATTAAAAGGGAAATAAAGTTTTTGTACGAGGCTAATAGTAGTGACCTTTGACATCCCGCAACAAAATCGTCGGTCGTCGCTCGAAATGAAATGGCATTGTGCAGTTTATATGTAAATCGTTGTCATGTTGAACTATTGTGGATGATGTTTAGGCATTCATTTACAAAGGGTAAAGCATTTATAGGCCTATGGCCTCTATTATAATTTAAGATTTTAATAAACAGTTTTCGTAAATCTGTTGTAACGGTGGGATTGATAAAAATTATGACATACCTGTCTAATAATATAGCTTCACACTGTCAATTTGCCAATACATTACACATTTTTTCTAAAAATGATGGTTAAAATAATCGAACCCATAAAGTATCTCCTTTTTACCGATATTAAGGGGCTCTTGCTGCAGTTGCGTTGCTGATAGTTGTCATCGGCAATCTGAGTCTACCAGGTAAAAGACCGCAAGACTAAAATAATGTAGCGCCACTCATTTTACTCTAAATCACGGACAATTTATACGTCAAAACGTACACCGCTATAACTATAAGCACATAATGGCGCAATGTATCATAAGTTTGCGATGAACTTTTACTTTGCGACCACTAACATGTTATCGCAAGATTGTCATCGCTAAATAAAACTTTGCGACGAGTATATTCATCGTTAAGTTTTAGTGAAATCGTCGCCTAAAAATCCATCGCTAAGCTGCGATGGATTTTAGATTTAGCGATCGATTTCGGCGTTTGCGATGACCAAAACGCGTTAGTGAAATCGACCCCAGGCACACCAAAACCACTACAGCTTGACATACTTTTATGCCAATTTTTTTTATGAAAGAATTCTCACTACTCTTCAGGCACTAGCAGACGACAATGACACTCTCATCACTTTGATCAATCATTTTGTGGACATAATAAACCCAGGTCAGAAACATACCGTCATCACAGTTGCCCGACCACTGTACACAGCAGGAAGACATGAACTTATACTGGCAAGTCCAAAGTTTGAGATTTAAATTTTTCTCAAGGGAGGACTATACGTCTGCTTCAACTTTCTGAAGGCTAATTGCCAACACATGGAAAGTACATGGCTTGGTTAGGCCTACTTGTGGACAGAGGCGGGTGTTAATGAAGCCAATAATTTATGACTGAGCCCATGCTTCAAGGCAAAGCCTACTTTTGCCCCTTTAATTTAGGACATCGACTGACCTGCGACGCTCTGTGGCACATTAAATTGTCAGTGCTTGAATCTTGGTTGGCTAAAATTGGCACGTTAATTACCCGATACGTGCAGTAACTGAGAGACTTGCACAACCTGTAAGGGGGCTTCCATGCTCTTACATGATGCGACACAGCCTCTCCTACATGACCATTGGGAAAAGAAAGTCTCTGAAAAGCAAAATTAATATGTGTCAAAGGAATCTGCCGTAAAGGAGAACTTGCTCTCATTGAGCAGTTTGGTAACACTGGTGCACCTTGGTAAAAATCATCAACCTTGTCAGGCTCCAACTCTTTGGTAAATAAGGCAAAGAAGCAGTTGGAGATGTTACTGCCAACAAGAGATGCACTGAAACTTCACACAGCATAAACTAGGAATACATGGACGTCTCATCTCTCACACTGACACAGACACACAGAAGCTTAAAAGAAAGAGTGAGGTTACCTGGAAGACTACCCCTATCTCAGATGCTTGGTTTGAGCTAGTTTTATAAGGGTGCAAATCAAAGGGCACCATGTCAAACTGTAAAACTATGTCTAACTATTCTGCGTGAATAGCATCAAGTACCTTCTTGTTTCATTTTACCACATAAGAAAGTTTGATATTATTTTTTTTTTTTTTTTAATGCCTTGGTACATACATGTATATTGACCTTTAAAAAAAAAAGTTGTTTTCAAACATATGCATTGTTGGGATAGGAAGTGCAAAACACTGTATTATGCTCAAGATATACGCACTTTTTGAGAAAATTGCACTTTAAGATTTAATTTTCCTATACGTTTGTGTACAAGACAAAAGACCAACTCATAATTACACAGACTTGGCTTGTCAATATGATGATGAAACTACATTTTATGGATAGATCTATCACTTGGGGTCAAATTTTGTGAAAATTAAAAAAATGCAAAATGTCTGCCTTATATAAAATTTTGACCCTTAAAATGAATCGTTATGACCCAACATGAAGGTGGTGTTTGAATTATTTGTTTTTTTCTCAAAAACTGCCTGGGTATATTTAGACAGTTTTGTTAATTGAATAATTAAAGTTTTGTTAATTGAATAATTACTCATTAATTAAAACGTACGGACAAAGTTGGAAACAGATTTGTATGATTTAGGATCTCTACTTTCCTGTTATGTAAAAATGTCAAAGATTAAACATCGAAAAGTCTATGAACCATAGAATCAAAATTAGCATAACTTCTCAAAACATACATTTTTTGCTGCAGGGGACAAATTGTCCCTTGGTGAAAACGGTGAGGATTTTTTTAACATATAAATCATTACAAAAAATTACTAAAAAAATTGTTTGATTGTTCATAAACATTTACTCTAATGTTGAAAAAAAAAAAATCTATTACCAGGTGACTTAAAAGTCGCACCGTTTTTCTTGAAAAATGGCTAACCCAAATGTTGGTACAGGTTGTCGGAACATAAAGCGGCGGTCCCAACCCGCCGTACGTGCAAGTGCGTGCTGTCTACGTGCAAAAACGTGGGCAAGATTTGGGGATCCGTACGTTCCGAGTACATGCCGAGTACCGCCTCAGTACGGATTTGGGAGCACGCAGACACGACGTAGCACTTTTAGTGCATGAGGAACTTTCTCTGCGTCACCCGTACGGATTCACCCCCAGTACGGGTGACGTGTGTGCCCTCTACAGCCAACGCACTGACTCCGTGAGTCTTTTTTTCCTTCTCCAACGGTCACTTGCACGAGTACGTAAGCACGTGCTCCACACTTACAACACAAGTGTGGGCACTTATTTCTGCAGTATAAAAAAAAAACGAGTGCCATCATTTCGTCTCAAAGATGCCGAAGAAGACACAGAATAAGAGGTCGCTGCATCTGCAGCTCAAAAGGCAGCGGATACGGCCAGAGAGGCCCAACAGAAACGGGCCACAGAAGATGAGAGGGTTAGAGAGGAAGAGGGGAGGAAGAGCGAAGAAGAGTCAGATGGTGACGCCAGAGAGTCTGATCATGAGAAGGGTGCTGCTGGTGGATCGGAGAGTGGGTCACAATAAGAACAAAAACATTTTACTATTTGTTTGACACAGCGAATACATAAAATTAAATTATGAGTTCATGGAATAGAGTTCATCAAATTAAATCATGAATACCATGAGTTAATGTGCTCAAAAAACCCAATCTTGCCATGGAACATGTAGGTGGCCCGAAGTGAAGAACTTTAATAGTCCGCCAAATAGTTTCTAAATACACAATTGTACATTTTACATGTAATGTTATCGTACAAACATGTGATCATTCATCTTTTAAATTTCAGAATATGTTAATTGAAAAAAGGAAACTTATTAATGTGTAAAACTTACTTTCACTTTCAGCTGAAGTTCGTCCTATATATACCACCCCCCCCCCCGACATCGGGCGAAAAGCTCACGTTCATTGCACTTGCACGCACTTAGAACGTGCAAGTGAGTCGGGACACCGTACGTGACCAGCACGTGTAAGTACGGCCTCCGTACGACAACGTGGTAATCGCAAGATGAGCGTACGTTGTAAGCACGTTGTACGCATGTACAACTCACTTACCACGTGTGCAACGTACGATGCACGCAACCGCTCACGGCAAGGCGTGGCGTGCGGGCCACGTACTTACACCTTGCGCAAACCGTGCGAGTGACGTGTGTAGACGTACTCCCTCCCGGCTCTTGCCACTCCCTCCCCACGTTTTCAGAAAAACGTGGCGTCCGTGGCCTCCCCAAAACACGTACGGACAATAAACACGCACGGTGGGTTGTGACCGAGGCTTAAGGGTGACGGAACATCTATGGGGTGAACATTTAATACATGTACATTGTTACTTATATCAAATGATAACCAAAATGTCTGTCCTTGTTATTAATTATATTTATATATATATTATATATTTATTGACCAAACCAACAGCGGACGAGCCGCCAATTACAGGAAAGGATAATACACAAATTAAAATTATTCATATAGACTATATAAAATAATTTATATGTACAAAGTTAACAATAAAAATAGAAAACATCTTAGGAAAGAAAATTGAAGCAATAATTGAGAAATAAAATAAATTAAAGACCTGCTTGAACGAAAATGTCAAGTCGTAAAATTTGCTGAATTTCACTTAAAATGTTTTCAATGAATAAGGAAATCGAGTCATATAGATTTCAATTGTGTAAAAAAACAATCATTTTGAATGCCCTTACCCAGCGCTTTTCTGAGAGATTTGCGAAAAGCCCTGTTACGTAATCACTTTCGATACGTCATCTCTGGGAGCTCCAATTTGTAAAGCCGCTTTGTTGCAGCATGGAGGCATAACAAAGCAAGCTCCCAGAGATGACGTCAGCGGCATTGTCCTTTGACGCGCACCGTCAATGGCAGAAGTGTTTTTAGTTTTTCAAAACCTTTCGGTTACGGCCTGATTTTTTAATCGATAAGTACGAAAAATTCAGAAGTGTACACATATCAAAATTACATTAAAATGGTGAACAAGTGCAATATAAACAAGTTAAAATACCATTTCCGTTGAAAACATTCCGCTCAGGTAAGTGTTTAAAGTTGGGAACAGAAACAAATAAACGACTATGAAAAAAACAAAACATTATATATATTAAAAACCATGCCTACATTAAGAAAGAATAAACAATAAAAGATAACAAGAAAATAAATTGAAATAAAAAATACATATATATATCACTATCTGAAGGCAAAAATGTGACCCGCTCTGTGAAAATGAGTCAGATGTGGGCAATTTCAGGAATTGAGTTATATGCATGGCTGGAAAGAACACATTGGCAGCAGTAATTTGGTATGTGTCTAAGCTTTGGGGTGTATCGCTTTGCTGAGTTACTCCTGTTTGAAATTAGCCACTACACCAATTATTTTGAAAAACGAATTACAAGTAAAATGATATTTTAAACTACCATTTAAAACAAATACATTTTCCACATTAAACTCTCCATAACTTAATATTGCATTGGGCGACATGTGACTCACAGAGTGGGTCACAAATAACAAAGGAATTATTGCAAAAACAAACTGAAAAAAAAATAAAATATGTATTTGTTATAAAATTAAATGGGGAACTAAGGAAATAATAAATGAACAAAATAAGAAATAAAAAAGCACTGTAAATATACATTAGTTACTGGAAGAGGATATGACACGCAAAACCTGACGACGAAAGTAATTAAGAGAAGGGGCTCCGAACACCTCACAAGAACCATGGATACTGTTATATGTGGAGGAAATCCTTGACAAAAAGCCACGCTTTGTCACATTTACTCGATTCCTTGGCACATATAAGATGTGTTTATTAGACTGTCTAGTATTACGGTTAGGTACATGTAAGCCAAAGGGGTTGAACTCAGTGTTGCTAAATTGATTGTGGAAAGATTTGTAGAGAAATAGACAGTCATTCAAAGTTCTTCTCTGTCTAAGGGGTGGAAGTCTGTACATTTTACATAGGTCAAGATAATCCAAGTTGTAATCAGTGCCATTATTTAGTGTCCTATGAATACATTTGAGAAAACGAAACTGAACTCCCTCTCGTCTATGTGCTTGATGGACTGTAAGAGTTAAATACAAGAGAACAAAACAAGATACGTAAAACATGCTCATTCTTTAAAGACCGAAAGTTACGCCATACTAAACCACTTATGCGATTAGCTTTTTTGATAATAGTATTAACGTGAGGAATGAAAGTGAGTTTGCATTCAATAAAAATACCAAGATCTTTCTGAACATCAAAACGAGTCAGAATATTATCACCTAAGGTATAATCAAATTTGACAGGCTTCTTCTTAAGAGTCGGGGTTAAAATGCTACATTTGTCAACGTTAAGAAATAAACGCCATGTTTTAGACCAGTCAAGAATCCTATCTAAGTCAGCCTGCAAAGAAATAGTATCGACTGTGCAACCAATCTGGCGAAAAACCTTTAAATCGTCAACATTAGGTAAACATTTATTACTTAAACATTCAGGAAGATGTATGTAAAAATCTTGAAGACTTATCCCTACAGTTTGTAATTGTATGTATGAGTGTTTTCACCCATTGGTCTTTCCAACCTACATGGCAGAGTATCAGCAGCACAACAAAATTGCACAACACTGGCTAAGATTATTTGTGGAAAAAACCAACACTGTTCTACATGTACATGTGTCAAATGTCAAGAAACAGACTGGCTTGCAGGGCATTTGTGTTTTTAAACACAACTTTTTTTATCTTTTTCTTGTTTGTGCATACAGTTGATACTTATACAAACAAATCTAATACAACCATTTGTTATTTCACTTTTGTTGGTTTGTTTCTTTTCTTTCTCCTCCAGAGATATAATGAATATTTATGCTGAGCCCCCTCCAGGCATGTGTATTGTACCCGAAGAAGACATCACAAAGGTAAAATATTGGGTAAACTCAAAACTTAACTAATGTATTTTAAAGAAAGCAAAAGAAGTTCTTACTACAGCAAAACAACATTAATACTAAACTGAAATATCTGACACTTTTTTTTTTTTTTTGGTAAGCCTCTTTTCCAAAATCATCATAAAAGTAATTTTCATAGACTCGATAGGGGTTTACTCGTAATTAACTTTACACAAAAAAACAAGATCAAAATCGAGAGAGAGAGATAAGAATGCCAAAGTTAAAAGTCTTGTAAATTTGAAAATGTAAAAATGAAGTAAAGCTGTTAAAGTAAATGGCATATTGCAAGTTGGACATCTCACTTGGATGCATTTGGAGCAACCACTTGCCCCCGACCTGGGGAAATCCATCATTGAAGTTGCTAATGAATTGAGGTGTCACCTTGCCAAGATTTCCAGTCTGCTAACAAGCACTGGACCTGACAGCACTCCCCAATACCTTTCTTGTAAGCAACTGCTTACTATTGACTGTCGGGACATGTAAAACTTACCATCGTTTGTAAGTTTCAAAAGCAGTGCACCCTATGTTGTATACAGCTTCTGAATGTATTATGCACTTTCAAGACCATATTTACCAAGATTTTCACTGATGCCCTGCATTCAGGTTACTTTCTAAAGGACTGGAAAACTGCTTCTGTGTGTACACCAATTACAGCCAATTACAACCAACCTCCCCCCCCCCCACCAGTTCCGTTAAACCAACCATACCAGTCTTAAATATAGCGCAAGTATCTTCCAACAAGGTACTCAAGGCACTTAGTGTATACATTTATAGACCAATCCAGGCGCGCAAGTGCTTGGCACCGCCATGGGCGTCGCGCGCCACTGCTGTGGTGTACTTGTGCCTAATTCTGTGCACAAAGACACGAGAAAATCGTTTCCCTTTTCACTCATTTGGAAATTTAATATCTTCCTCGACAATCTATGCAATTTCTCTCAAATGGCTTCATGATATGACGATTTACTACATTCTTGATTATTATTTTAATTTAAGCAAAGAGTAAAATACTGAAATTCTAACCAAACACTCTGCCGATGTCGACTATTATGCAGTGTCCTTGTCTTTTTTAAGACAGAACTGTTTACAAGATGATTCGGTTTCTGTTTGTTATATGGTCACAGTTTGTACCTTTAAACCTGTAGCCAGCGTGTGTGTTTGCTGAACCGTATTTACATGTACCTTTCTTTACCTTCCCCACCTGTGTGCTTTGATAATGGCGCGCTTAGTCCTTTCAAGACGTGGTCATGCTTGAGAAATTATGCGGTATAAAAGGTACTGCATGCCATAGCCGCACCCTCTTTCGATTCTGGGAATCTCGGGACGGGATGCTGACCGGTGCAAACCTCGGGGATGTGGTGTTCACTACTTCTACTTCGGGGTCTGGCAGCGCTGCTGACTGGACGGGAATTCTTTGGGCGTAGTACTGAGGGTCTTGGACTACGGTAACTGTGATGTTCTACCGTACTACCGAAGGCTACCGGTGGTGAGCGCCGGACTCCCTGTTCCCGAGCACTCCTGGGTCGATTGAGCACTTAAAATGGTATTTCTTCAAATATTATAATTTCATTGATATTCGGCCGAATCTTACTTTATTATACTGATTCAGTTAATTTACGAACTATGCCTTGATTTATGCTATATCTATAACTTCATTTTGTCATCACCCTTTGTAAGCTTTGATTTTGTAAATAAATAAATCAATTAATTGTTATCTTACACAGAATGTTTCAACCGTTGCCTTTGTCAGTTGCTGGTTTTCCCTTTCTTTAACTGTTTTGGTAATTCCATTGTTTTATTAGTCTTCCGTGGGTATCAACTTATGGGGTTTAACCTTGTGAGTTGGTCGTACGTAACAGAATTGAGGGCTTGTCTGGGAACCGAACTAAATTGATTGACAATTTGAGTCATTTAGTTTAACCAGCAACTGTTAATATGGCGTTGAAATTTAATGTGGAAGGGTTTGTACGTGTAAGTGACGTTGAGGCTAAACCCTGACAGCCCAAGTTAGATAAGCTTAAAAGGTCGTTTGAGTTTTAGCTAAGTACTATAACGTATCTGTAGTTAGTAGGATGAAGAAAGCTGATTTGAGAGTAGTGCTTGTATAATTTTTCTTTGATGAAGGATTTCTTGGAACCAGTTGAGAAGCTAGCGACGTTGTCTTAGATGTAGGTTCAAACTACTCTGAAGATACTGTGATTAAACTTAAAGAGCTAGAATTACAGAAAGTTCAGGTAGAGAAAGGGCTAGAATTACACAAAGTTCAGGCAGAGTTAGAAATAGCTAAGATAAAGTATGCTCAACCAGAGGGTGGTCCCAAAGCAAACAGATTGACCAAGTAAGCATAATTTTAGCACTTGTACTTCCATATGAATAAAAAGGAGAATAAACTACAGAATGTTAAGTACTGGTCATTTTTCAAGGTAGCTCCAGAGCTACATTGGACAGATAAGTAAAATGCTTGTCTGAAGAAATGGCAGTGTTTATGAATGTTCCTAATGGGATAAATGTTTAATGAAAGACATCACTGACATACTAAATAGACACATGCACAGTGTTTCACAACAGAAAAAAAATACACAAAAACTCAGACGGCTTTTAAACAAATTTGTTTACATTTATGCTGAGAATAAAGTAAAACGGTTTGTATTAATCCGTTTTGTATCTGTAGAGCAAGCTGATATAAAGCATAATTTGTTTCTCAGAAATGAATGCCTCAATCATTGAGACTTATTGTTCATAAAATCAGAGGAAGTTTTTTTTTTTAACAATTGAATGCATTTCAACAACATGTTGTTTATATTATAATTAAAACTTTTAAGTTAAAAAAAATAGCTCATATTCAGCTCCCATCTTCTCTATATAGGACTCTCCTGCTCTACTTTAACTTTAATAGAACTTTAGCTTAATAAAAACGTTTTGATCCTGTGGGTCCAGATGAGTTGTCTTAATAAAAATGTTGACAGAATAAAAATATCATGGCTGACTAGAAGATTTCTATGTTTCTTTCAAATCAAATGCTGCTTGGGCTGTGTGTGTGCGCGCGCGTACGTAGACGTGAATGGGAGATGTAATACAAAGGAAACCTTATGTTAAGAGCCATTCAGCCACGGCAGATGAGCTTGATATCAGAAGTATTTACTCCAAAGCATTAAGTAAATACTTTGAAGTAAAATAACAAGTTTAGTCATACGGAAATTAGAAGATGCTTTTACTGAATGCTTCTACTTGGAAGTTTTTGCTTTTACTTTTTGCTAGTACTTGTCAGTAATTACTACTGTTTCTTTATATAACACCATTATGCAAACTTTTCACAAAAGCATTTGACCTAAATGACCACACCACATCCATCCATAAGATAATCCAACCTGGTTTTAACCAAGCTATTATAACCATAATTGGCAGTTTTCTCACAATCCGGACTAAAAATCTTAGTTATAGTGGATGATAGCTTCATAGGTTCATGCATGTGCATGCTACACAACGGTATGTCTGGATCGAAATTCACCTCAGCCAGCCGCATCACTGTTACAAATTGTGGGCGCTCCAAAATTGTTCTGAGAGAATCCTCAAGAAAATGTCAATCATAAGTCGTTTCAGAGATTTTTGGCAGATTTACAGGTCATCCGACATAAAATGGTTATTTAAACGAATATGTCATGTTTTTTTTCCAGGTGCATGCCTTGATAACAGGACCATTTGACACACCATATGAGGGGGGTTTCTTCCATTTTGTGATCCGATTCCCACCAGATTATCCAATCAGACCACCACGGGTAAAGCTGGTCACTAATGGAGAAGGAAAAGTGCGCTTCAACCCTAATCTTTATCGAAATGGCAAAGTCTGTTTAAGTATTCTTGGGTAAGTGAATAAATGTTATCCCATTGCATTTTATTTGACTTATAGAAGAAAATAAAACACATTGAAAGTACTTTAACTCTTAAGGGTTATATAAAACTCTCTTAGGATAGATCCATCAATATGTATTTTCATTTTTTAGAAACCTTAAAGAATTTTTATTAAAAAAATGTGGTTCTTCAGATCTGCTCAGTGTGATGTTAAAGAGTAAAGACAAATGAATAATTGGACTTGCTAAAATGAAGTGCATTAAGAGTATTGTGGTTATTACTTCTGATTACAAATAGTTACCATGGAACCTGGTAAGAACAGTTGATGATAGCCCTCAAATTTGCAGGAATTAAATAACAATTTTGTGTGTGACTAACTCAAAGGTCACGCATAGCGCAAGAGTTCTGCTCTTTTACAGTAGTTGTAGAAATTAGATCACACCTGGAAGGTTTCCAGATTGAGTTGAGTCACACTCTGGTAATGATTATTTGCGTGGCTCTAGCCAAGGTTTGGTCGAATTTACAGTGGACAAAAAAACACAACTTCATGAAAGAAGTAAAAAGAAAAATGGAACAGTTGCAATGTTTGTTTTCTCTATTTGGTTAAACTTTGTTTTCGTGTAAAAAAAACACTGTAAATTTTAAGTTTTAATGCGGCCATTAGTGAGCATCCAATTTTTTTTAAAATTCCTGATGATAAGTGGTTAAAACAACAAACTGAAGCAGCAACAAGAAAAACAGGACTTCTCTGAGAGCTAATATTTTGAAATGAGAGTAAGCCGAGTATTCTAGCTGAGCAGTTAAGAGGACTGAACTCAAGCTCTGGTGTTTCTGTTTAGCAGAGTGTGGGTTCGAATCTCAGTCATGACACTTGTGTCCTGGAGTAAGACACTTAACCATAAGCATCTCTCCACCCAAGGTTAAATATGTTCCTGTGAGGGCAGAGTTGGTTCTTGTGATTGGTTAGCATAGTGCGCTACATATTGGCGACACAGGCTGTATACTCCCCAGGGAGCTGAGAAAGTTAAAGGAACGATTAAATTATTAAGGCCCAGTGACCAGGGGTAATAATGTTGAAGCGCCATGAGCGTCACTGTGTGACTTACCTGAGCGCTATGTAAGGATCCACTATAATAATTAGGGGTTTCGGCCTTACAGCCGAAACGCCTATTGTAATCGTAGAGATTTTTAAAATTTTTATTATTATTATTCTTATTCTTATTATTTTTCTTTACGACCCTATTCCCATAAGGTTTGTACACAAATTTTGTTATGAAATAATCTTGTGCTAAACAATGTCCCATCGTTACACATTACACTCCAAATTGTAGCTTATAACTTAACTTAGTTATTCCAATACTTGACGTCACCATTACGTCATTCTTTCCTGTTTTATAGATGTTTTAAAATTTGTTGCGAGCGGACGGCTCGTCATTTTCGGTGCCGAGTTACCATACTATTCCTTAAGTACACGTTAAATAGCCTGTGATGCGGCACGGAATTCACGTAAATTCCGAACAAATCGACAGATTAATGAAAACCCAAACACGGAAATCAGTCTATAGCTGCACCATTTACCAATAAATAGTGTTTGTTTCATGTTTTCCCCCCTTGACGATATTTAAGTTTTTCTGGTCGTCTCTCGGTTACAGGTCGAGTTATCTATTCCCACATCCCGTGTCGATTTTCGGCCTGAGGAAAATATTTAAACACAAGAGGGCGCTATAAAAGTTTACCATGAACATTTTCACCGTTTTTTCACCGCATAATCTATTTTATTTTGAAAATGTGATCCAATTTGGACCTTTACTTCTGGTTCAAACAGGAAGCTCGAAAAAAACAAAAACCAACAATATAAAATTATTTCCTGATCCACATGTCATCAAGTCATATTCTTTGTGCCACAAGGCTTATAACACATTTGGCATTTTATTCAAAAGTATAAACACATTGTGACATTTCCTTCCAGTTCAAACAGGAAGTTGAATTTTATAAAAACAAATTTAAACAAAAACTCTCCATAATAGAGGCATCGTCACCTTGTATCATGTATAGCGCCTACCTGTTTGTGACCCCCTCAATTTGTATTCAATGGCTTCCCAACTGTCTAATCGCACATCTTCAAAATCTAGGATTAGGTTGTCCATCAGTGTGTTTATATTATTAATAAAGCAGTTACTGTACAACGAGTAAGCACTAAAATGTTAAACTCGTCATTTTTCGGTGCTGACTTTGCCATACTATTCTACTAAGTACACGTTAAAAAGCCCTGACGCGGCGCGGAATTCACGTAAATTCAGAACAAATCGACCGAAATGGTCATAACTGCTGTGAAAAATATAATAAATTTCAAATTCAGTTGAAAAAATTGAAAATGTTATGAACGAAACAGCTATGTATTATGTGCACAAATACAATTATTAGCTGTTTCGTAGCGAAGCGCAGCGAAACAGCTCTTGTTTTTGTTAAAGTTTTTTTTAATTTTTTTATTTTTTATTTGTCTGTTTCAATACTCGCAATTTTTTGCATAGTTCCCAAGGAGCAATTGCAATGAAACTTTCAGGAATTGAAGGTTATGGTGCAATAATGATCCTAAAGCAAGGATGTCATGATGACGTCATCACTGGTCACGTGACGTCATCTTAAAGGTGTTTTATGTTAATGTTTGAAAATCTATATCAAATCAGCCAAACGAGACCGTAGGTTTCTGTTTGCGGGATGTTGTAGGGGTAAATTAGGTCTTCATTTTGTTTCGTGTGCGTGACCTCACATGACCTCTACTTCCGGTTGAAACCGGCAAAAAACGGAAGTGCCCTGTAACTCAAAATTGGTAAAAGTTATGAAGTTGCTTTCCAAGGACGTAAGTGTCTAGCAAGGGTGGGCAGTTCAAAAAAAATATTGATGACGTCACAAATTGCAACAGCGCCCTCTAGCGGCAGGTTGAAAACTCGTCAAAATGGACTTTTTGAAGATGTGTGTGGTGAAGTTTTTTGTAATCACTTCAAATTTTACACACACGTTAATTGTCAGGCAGCCATCATATGTGTGAAGTTTCAGATCAATGACGTCATCGGGGGTCACGTGACGCGGCCTTAAAGGTGTACTTTTTGAACTAATATAATTCCCTAAGTAACTATGCGATCATGTTGAAACTTGGTAGGTTGTTGGATATTGGCAAGCTTTCGTGAATTGTGAAATGACGTCATGATAACGTCATCACACGATTTTTTATGATTTTTTCTATTTTTGCACCTTTAACACATAAATTGCTATCCGAACATGGTATAATTAGCTGTTCCGATCCAGTCGGAACAGCTATTGTTTTCGTCGAGATTTTTATTATTAGCTGTTCCGACCGTCCGTCGGAACAGGTATTGTTTTCGTCTAGATTTTTATTGTTTTTATTATTATTAGCTGTTCCGATCCAGTCGGAACAGCTATTGTTTTCGTCGAGATTTTTATTATTTTTATTATTAGCTGTTCCGATCCAGTCGGAACAGCTATTGTTTTCGTCGAGATTTTTATTATTTTTATTATTATTATTCTTTGTTTCTCCCTAAATCCCATAGTGTTTGTACACGTTTTTGTGGCAGCCTAATCTCCTAAACCATAATACGAAAGAGTGAGTTTATTATACCAAATTGAAGCTTAGAACATAAGCTTAATTCTTATCGTAAAAAAAATTAAAATTGTTAATTAATAAGCCTTAATTAAGCTTATGAATATCTAATTAGCAAACCTAGTTAACACCATATCTCAAAAAGTAGACCGCCGATCCTGAAACTTTTTTCAGCTATACACTAGTCAGGTCCTGTTAAGGTGATTTCTGACATAAAATTTCGGACGACGTCACCATGACGTCATTTAATGCACGTTTTGTGTCTGTGCACAAACACAATGGCTCTTCAAATCTATACTTTAAACTGGTCAAAAACACAATAACTTCGAAATAATGTATCTGTTAGTTTCCTAAATATCATATTATGTGTAGAAAAATACACTGATTCTAATAAGATTTGTTTCAGTCCATAAAAGCAATCAATGTTCGTCTATTAATTAATTAATCAATTAGAATCTTGGCATCATGTGTACAACGTAGTACTTCATAAATTGGGTGCAGTCACTTTCATTGCAATGTTTAAACATCTCTATGGCTCTTGCAACACACTGCGGACCTGTATGGGTTGAGGACTCTCGGGGAGAGTCTGAGAAGACGATGTCGTGATGTTTGCATCTTTAATTTGTTTTTGAAAAATGGCAACTAGTAACTAATTAACCACATGACCCTCATTTGCATATTAAATTAGAAAATCTTTGCTGCACCATATCTCAAGAAGTATACAGCCGATTTTAAGACTGTTTGTTGCTAAAGCCTTTTTGGGGATTGGAAATTAATTTTGAAAAATCGTGACCTCAAGTTGACCCCTACTTCCGGGTCGACCGGAAGTGGGACCATATCTCAAGAACTGTACAACAGATTATAAAACTTTTTTCAGTTATAAACTCCTTAGGCATAAAATATAACTTTTGACAAACCGTGACCTCAAGTTGACCTCTACTTCTGGGTCAACCGGAAGTGGGACCATATCTCAAGAAATATACAACCGATTTTCAAACTTTTTTCAGTTATAGACTCCTTGGACATTCAAGATTAGTTTGAAACACATTTGACCCCCATGTTGACCTTTACTTCCGGGTCGACCGGAAGTGGGCCCATATCTCAAGAAGTACAAAACCAATGTTGAAACTTCAGTTATAGACTCTAAGGCAATAAATATTAACTTTGGAAAACTGTGACCCTATGTTGACCTCTACTTCTGGGTCAACCGGAAGTGGGACTATATATCAAGATCTTCACAACCGATTGCTTTAACTTTTTCAGTTATAGACTCCTTGGCATTGCAGATTAGTCTTTGGTAGCTGTGGGCCCATTTTCACCTTTACTTGCGGGTCAACCGGGAAGTGTGACCTAATACCAAGAGCTACACAACTTTTTTGAAACCTTTTTTTCAGTTATATATTCCTTGGGCAATGAAGCACATAATCCAAGCAAAACAACAAGGAACAGCTTCGTGTTTGTTCACAAACACTTAATGTCTAGTTATTATTATTCTTTGTTTCTCCCTAAATCCCATAGTGTTTGTACACGTTTTCGTGGCAGCCTAATCTCCTAAACCATAATACGAAAGAGTGAGTTTATTATACCAAATTGAAGCTTAGAACATAAGCTTAATTCTTATCGTAAAAAATGTAAAAATTGTTAATTAATAAGCCTTAATTAAGCTTGTGAATATTTAATTAGCAAACCTTGTTAACACCATATCTCAAAAAGTAGACCGCCGATCCTGAAACTTTTTTCAGCTATACACTAGTCAGGTCCTGTAAATGTCATTTCCGACATAAAATTCTGGACGACGTCACCATGACGTCATGTTATGCACGTTTTGTGTCTGTGCACAAACACAATGGCTCTTCAAATCTATACTTTAAACTGGTCAAAAACACAATAACTTCTAAATAATTTATTTGTTAGTTTCCTAAATATCATATTATGTGTAGAAAAATACACTGATTCTAATAAGATTTGTTTCAGTCCATAAAAGCAATCAATGTTAGTCTATTAATTAATTAATCAATTATAATCTTGGCATCATGGGTACAACGTAGTACTTCATAAATTGGGTGCAGTCACTTTCATTGCAATGGTTAGACATCTCTATGGCTCTTGCAACACACTGCAGACCTGTATGGGTTGAGGACTCTCGGTGAGAGTCTGAGAAAACGATGTTGTGATGATTACACCTTTAATTTGTTGTTCAAAAATGGCAACTAGTAATTAGTTAACCACATGGCCCTCATTTGCATATTAAATTAGAAAATCTTTGCAGCACCATATCTCAAGAAGTATACAGCCGATTTTAAGACTGTTTGTTGCTAAAGACTCTCTGGGGATTGGAGATTAATTTTGAAAAATTGTGACCTCAAGTTGACCCCTACTTCCGGGTCGACCGGAAGTGGGTATATATCTCAAGAACTATACAACAGATTATAAAACTTTTTTCAGTTATAAACTCCTTAGGCATAAAATATAACTTTTGACAAACCGTGACCTCAAGTTGACCTCTATTTCCGGGTCAACCGGAAGTGGGACCATATCTCAAGAAATATACAATCGATTTTCAAACTTTTTCAGTTATAGACTCCTTGGACATTCAAGATTAGTTTGAAACACATTTGACCCCATGTTCACCTTTACTTCCGGGTCGACCGGAAGTGGGCCCATATCTCAAGAAGTACAAAGCCAATGTTCAAACTTCAGTTATAGACTCTAAGGCAATTAATATTAACTTTGGAAAACTGTGACCCTATGTTGACCTCTACTTCTAGGTCAACCGGAAGTGGGACTATATATCAAGATCTTCACAACCGATTGCTTTAACTTTTTCAGTTATAGACTCCTTGGCATTGCAGATTAGTCTTTGGTAGCTGTGGGCCCATTTTGACCTTTACTTGTGGGTCAACCGGGAAGTGTGACCTAATACCAAGAGCTACACAACTTTTTTGAAACCTTTTTTTTCAGTTATATACTCCTTGGGCAATGAAGAACATAATCCAAGCAAAACAACAAGGAACAGCTTCGTGTTTGTTCACAAACACTTAATGTCTAGTTTTTATTATTATTATTAGCTGTTCCGAACTTTCAGTCGGAACAGCTATTGTTTTCGTCCAGATTATTATTTTTTTTTATTATTATTATTATTATTATTATTATTATTATTATTATTCTTTGTTTCTACCAAAAACCCATTGACTTAACACATGAACTTTCTTAATAACATAGTATTAATTTACCATTATAAGAAACAAGTAAATGATATACCACATGAAAGCCTATGATTTGACTTACTTTTTAAATGTCGTTTGATTAAAATTCTTAATTAATTATTCACGTTACAGGGGTGTGAATATTTAATTAGCCAATTTTGTGACAGTCATATCTCAAGAAGTATTCATCCGATCCTGAAACTTTTTTCAGCTATACACTAGTCAGGTCCTGTTAATGTGATTTCCGACATAAAATTCTGGACGACGTCACCATGACGTCATGTAATGCACGTTTTGTGTCTGTGCACAAACACAATGTCTCTTGAAGTGTAAACAAACCCAGCTTTCCAGAACATAATTTATTCGATTAAAATTAAATTACATGTTGTACACTTCCCAAAATTGCTTTAGATTAAGATATATGTTATTGATGGTCATTTTAAAAGCATCAGAACTTATAGAAACAGTGTAATTATTTTAAAAAACCTGTATTTCCGGGGAAGTTTTTTCAAAGATCATGGGTACGGCGTAAAACTTGATTTGAATAGTCAAAATTGTAAAACTGTTAACTTGACCAAGTCCTTATACCATTTTCGACCGGTGTTATTGCGTTTTTTTGTTCAATATACATAGATTTCTTACGGTAATCGACTAGCACAAGTCTAAACTTGTTCCCAAAATTTGACAAGCCTGAGCATGGTGCGTCGTGGACCGGGTTCATTTCAGCCGACGAGCGTGGACGACGAAAACAGACCGCCCGGGATTTGGAATTATTTACGGGTAAAGTCACCTTGTTCGCGCCGGGGACCATTTGCCTAAACTAATTCCAGTATTTCGCGTTACGTTTGGAAATTAGACCATGACAAACAAAAACTCTTTGACAGGAATACAAAAGCAGAGATTTTATTATGCTGACGTTTCTCTGGTGGTTGAGTGGCTCAGTTTTATAGAGCTGCTTATAATAAACAGGCAAAACATTTTGCTTTACAAAATTGCAGAAATTGAGCAGAATACCTGGATTCACAACTTGAACATGAGGCATGGTTAAGCTGCTTTTTGTGTTTAAAAAGCTATTATGTAGTTTGGTCCTGGGCCAATGGCTTTTAAAGGAAATAATCGCAGCGCTTACGTAATCAGGGAACTGTGCTTACGCTAAGCGTATTTTACAGCTTAGCAGGGAATGTGTTCTTCACGTCACAATTCGCATAAAAATTTTTGCTACAGTTGACTAATTGTGCTCAACTCCTGCGAAACTTTCACTGCGAAAACAGTGACTTAAAAATTTGATTTGCATTCGCAGGAAAAACCGTGCTTTACTTGTGACAAAAGTAGGCAGGGGCGACTAGTGTGCTTTAGTGTTAAAGTCGCGACTACAAATTATTATTTGAGTCGCGACTACTGTTTTCTCTACTCCGTTATAATCGTGTCCACACATCGACTACAAAATTTGTCCCGACTACCTGTTTGGTGAACCAGTTGTGTTGCTTACTACTATTCGCAACATATTTAATATTGCCCTTGCGGCATAGCGGCACAAATCTTGAGAATCTGTACTTTATCTCGACAAGTGTCGTAGTTAGGTTTGAAGTGCGACTAGTCGAGTAGTAAATTTCACTATAGTCACACCCATTCGCAACATAATTAAAAATTTGTCCCGACTACCTGTTTGGTGAACCAGTTGTGTTGCTTATATTCGCAACATAATTTATATTGCCCTTGCGGCATAGCGGCACAAATCTTGAGAATCCGTACTTGATCTCGACAAGTGTCGTAGTTAGGTTTGAAGTGCGACTAGTCGAGTAGTAAATTTCACTAGTCACACCCATTCGCAACATAATTAATATTGCCCTTGCGGCACATAGCGGCACAAATCTTGAGAATCCGTATTTTATCTCGACAAGTGTCGTAGTTAGGTTTGAGGTTCGACTAGTCGAGTCATGATGGGAACTTGCTTAATGAAAAAGATTCAGTGCTCTGCAGAAGCATTGAATTCTGCGCTTACGTCAAGCGAAATAGACTGCTTATAGCAGGGATTTCTTTTGTTTGTGTGCTTCCAAGTTCGCACATTATTTTCCAAGCTTGCACATCACAGTAAAGCGGAAAATGGTGATCGTAAGCGCAGACTTTGGTGGTCATGAGAACCATGTAATTTTGCCCTGTTAGTAGGTTTGGTAAGGCCTACACTTCAAACATGTAAAGTCAAAAAAGATTGTTAGTACATGAGGGGAAAATCTTGTGAATCTGGTCCAAATTGACTCTGCTTCACCGCGTAAGCAAAGAATTGACACATCAGAAGCGCGGATATTATCGTTTACTTAAAGCATATTTCACAGCTTAGCAGGGATATTTTTGCTTGTGCGCGGGGAAACTTATAATATGTAATCTTTGCTTTGAACTAATTGTACAGATATTCAGCGCCTGCACAGTAAGCGGAGAATGGTGGTTGTATAACAAATGGGCAGAGTTTGGTTGAAGCAGACAGAGCCATAAAACTGGGCCGTGTTCTATAGGGGAAATTATAGCTTGACATTTTGTGACAGTTTTGGTCTCTGCGACGTACACATACAAATACAGAGTCAGATACAGAAATTACGGTGCAGAAATCGTGCAATTGAAATGTCTCATAAGAGCGCCCCCTATCGGCAGGAGTAGGAAAATAAAGGAGTATATACAAATTAATTATGTGTTTTTAAAGACGTAAATAATATCAAATGGAAGCTTTAGGATGTTTAGCTTAATTCCTATCATAAAACATATTAAAATATTTATTAATAACCACCAGTGACCCTCATATGCATATTAATTAGGAAATCTTTGCAGCATCATCTCAAGAACTTCACGGCCGACTTTTCAACTGTTTGTTTTTAAAGACTCCTTGGGGGTTGGAGATTAATTTGAAAAAAATGTGACCTCAAGTTGACCTCTACTTCCGCGTCAACCGGAAGTGTCACCATATCTCAAGAACTATACAGCAGATTTTCAAAATATTTTCAGTTATAAACTCCTTAGGCATAAAATATTAACTTTAAAAAACCGTGACCTCAAGTTGACCCCTACTTCCTGGTCAACCGGAAGTGGGACCATATCTCAAGAACTATACAACAGATTATCAATTTTGGTTCAGTTATAGACTCCTTGGGCATTCAAGATTAGTTTGAACAACTTTGACCCCAAGTTGACCTCTACTTCTGGGTCAACCGGAAGTGGGACTATATATCAAGATCTACACAACCGATTTATAGACTCCTTGACATTGCAGAATATGTCATAAGGTTGTAATGTTTGTGATTTTGCAACTTCGACACACTTGCGACTTTTGAAAGGAAACAATGTACCTAATTTGATCTTTACTTGAAGCTTGAAATTAAGCAAAATTACCGGAACAGCTCTGTGATTGTTAGTAAACAATCACTATCTCTAGTTATTATTAGTATTCTTTGTTTTCTCCCTAACTCCCTAGTGTTTGTACCACGTTTTTGTGGCAGCCTAATCTCCTAAACCATAATACGAAAGAGTGAGTTATTATACCAAATTGAAGCTTAGAACATAAGCTTAATTCTTTATCATAAAAAAATGTGTAAAATGTTAATTAATAAGCCTTAATTAAGCTTGTGAATATTTAATTAGCAAACTTGTTAACACCATATCTCAAAAAGTAGACCGCCGATCCTGAAACTTTTTTCAGCTATACACTAGTCAGGTCCTGTTTAAGGTGATTTCCGACATAAAATTCTGGACGACGTCACCATGACGTCATGTATGCACGTTTGTGTCTGTGCACAAACACAATGGCTCTTCCAAATCTATACTTTAAACTGGTCAAAAACACAATAACTTCTAAATAATTATTTGTTAGTTTCCTAAATATCATATTATGTGTAGAAAAATACACTGATTCTAATAAGATTTGTTTCAGTCCATAAAAGCAATCAATGTTCGTCTATTAATTAATTAATCAATTATAATCTTGGCATCATGGGTACCAACGTAGTACTTCATAAATTGGTTGCAGTCACTTTCATTGGAATGGTTAGACATCTCTATGGCTCTTGCAACACACTGCAGACCTGTATGGGTTTGAGGACTCTCGGTGAGAGTCTGAGAAGACGATGTCGTGATGTTTGCATCTTTAATTTGTTTTGAAAAATGGCAACTAGTAACTAATTAACCACATGACCCTCAATTTGCATATTAAATTAGAAATCTTTGCAGCACCATATCTCAAGAAGTATACAGCCGATTTTAAGACTGTTTGTTGCTAAAGACTCTTTGGGGATTGGAGATTAATTTTGAAAAATCGTGACCTCAAGTTGACCCCTACTTCCGGGTCGACCGGAAGTGGGACCATATCTCAAGAACTATACAACAGATTATAAAACTTTTTTCAGTTATAAACTCCTTAGGCATAAAATATAACTTTTGACAAACCGTGACCTCAAGTTGACCTCTACTTCCGGGTCAACCGGAAGTGGGACCATATCTCAAGAAATATACAACCGATTTTCAAACTTTTTTCTAGTTATAGACTCCTTGGACATTCAAGATTAGTTTGAAACACATTTGACACCATGTGACCTTTACTTCCGGGTCGACCGGAAGTGGCCCATATCTCAAGAAGTACAAAACCAATGTTGAAACTTCAGTTATAGACTCTAAGGCAATAAATATTAACTTTGGAAAACTGTGACCCTATGTTGACCTCTACTTCTGGGTCAACCGGAAGTGGGACTATATATCAAGATCTTCACAACCGATTGCTTTAACTTTTTCAGTTATAGACTCCTTGGCATTGCAGATTAGTCTTTGGTAGCTGTGGGCCCATTTTGACCTTTACTTGCGGGTCAACCGGGAAGTGTGACCTAATACCAAGAGCTACACAACTTTTTTGAAACCTTTTTTTCAGTTATATTTTTTATTAGCTGTTCCGATCCAGTCGGAACAGCTATTGTTTTCGTCGAGATTTTTATTATTTTTATTATTATTATTATTATTCTTTGTTTCTCCCTAAATCCCATAGTGTTTGTACACGTTTTTGCGGCAGCCTAATCTCCTAAACCATAATACGAAGAGTAAGTTTATTATACCAATTGAAGCTTAGAACATAAGCTTAATTCTTATCGTAAAAAATGTAAAAAAATTTAATTAATAAGCCTTAATTAAGCTTGTGAATATTTAATTAGCAAACCTAGTTAACACCATATCTCAAAAATTAGACCGCCGATCCTGAAACTTTTTTCAGCTATACACTAGTCAGGTCCTGTTGATGTGATTTCCGACATAAAATTCTGGACGACGTCACCATGACGTCATGTAATGCACGTTTTGTGTCTGTGCACAAACACAATGGCTCTTCAAATCTATACTTTAAACTGGTCAAAAACACAATAACTTCTAAATAATTTATTTGTTAGTTTCTAAATATCATATTATGTGTAGAAAATACACTGATTCTAATAAGATTTGTTTCAGTCCATACAAGCAATCACTGTTCGTCTATTAATTAATTAATCAATTAGAATCTTGGCATCATGGTACAACGTAGTACTTCATAAATTGGGTGCAGTCACTTTCATTGCAATGTTTAAACATCTCTATGATGGGTTGAGGACTCTTAGGGAGAGTCTGAGAAGACGATGTCGTGATGTTTGCATCTTTATTTGTTTTTGAAAAATGGCAACTAGTAATTAATTAACCACATGACCCTCATTTGCATATTCATCAGAGAAAATCTTTGCAGCACCATATCTCAAGAAGTATACAGCCGATTTTAAGACTGTTTGTTGCTAAAGACTCTTTGGGGATTGGAGATTAATTTTGAAAAATCGTGACCTCAAGTTGACCTCTACTTCCGGGTCAACCGGAAGTGGACCATATCTCAAGAAACTATACAACAGATTATAAAACTTTTTTCAGTTATAAACTCCTTAGGCATAAAATATAACTTTTGACAAACCGTGACCTCAAGTTGACCTCTACTTCCGGGTCAACCGGAAGTGGGACCATATCTCATGAATATACAACCGATTTTCAAACTTTTTCAGTTATAGACTCCTTGGACATTCAAGATTAGTTTTGAAAACACATTTGACCCCATATTGACCTTTACTTCCGGGTCGACCGGAAGTGGGCCAATATCTCAAGAAGTACAAAGCCAATGTTCAAACTTCAGTTATAGACTCTAAGGCAATAAATATTAACTTTGAAAAACTGTGACCCTATGTTGACCTCTACTTCTGGGCAACCGGAAGTGGGACTATATATCAAGATCTTCACAACCGATTGCTTAAACTTTTTCAGTTATAGACTCCTTGGCATTGCAGATTAGTCTTTGGTAGCTGTGGGCCCATTTTGACTTTTACTTGTGGGTCAACCGGGAAGTGTGACCTAATACCAAGAGCTACACAACTTTTTTGAAACTTTTTTTCCAGTTATATATTCCTTGGGCAATGAAGCACATAATCAAAGCAAAACATCACGGAACAGCTTCGTGTTTGTTCACAAACACTTAATGTCTAGTTATTATTATTATTCTTTGTTTCTCCCTAAATCCCATAGTGTTTGTACACGTTTTTGCGGCAGCCTAATCTCCTAAACCATAATACGAAAGAGTGAGTTTATTATACCAAATTGAAGCTTAGAACATAAGCTTAATTCTTATCGTAAAAAATGTAACAAATTTTAATTAATAAGCCTTAATTAAGCTTGTGAATATTTAATTAGCAAACCTAGTTAACACCATATCTCAAAAATTAGACCGCCGATCCTGAAACTTTTTTCAGCTATACACTAGTCAGGTCCTGTTAATGTGATTTCCGGACATAAAATTCTGGACGACGTCACCATGACGTCATGTAATGCACGTTTTGTGTCTGTGCACAAACACAATGGCTCTTCAAATCTATACTTTAAACTGGTCAAAAACACAATAACTTCTAAATAATTTATTTGTTAGTTTCCTAAATATCATATTATGTGTAGAAAAATACACTGATTCTAATAAGATTTGTTTCAGTCCATAAAAGCAATCAATGTTCGTCTATTAATTAATTAATCAATTAGAATCTTGGCATCATGGGTACAACGTAGTACTTCATAAATTGGGTGCAGTCACTTTCTTTGCAATGTTTAAACAATTCTATGGCTCTTGCAACACACTGCGGATCTGTATGGGTTGAAGACTCTTGGGGAGAGTCTGAGAAGACGATGTCGTGATATTTGCATCTTTAATTTGTTTTGAAAAATGGCAACTAGTAACTAATTAACCACATGACCCTCATTTGCATATTCAATCAGAAAATCTTTGCAGCACCATATCTCAAGAAGTATACAGCCGATTTTAAGACTGTTTGTTGCTAAAGACTCTTTGGGGATTGGAGATTAATTTTGAAAAATCGTGACCTCAAGTTGACCCCTACTTCCGGGTCGGCCGGAAGTGGGACCATATCTCAAGAACTATACAACAGATTATAAAACTTTTTTCAGTTATAAACTCCTTAAGCATAAAAATATATTTTTGACAAACCGTGACCTCAAGTTGACCTCTACTTCCGGGTCAACCGGAAGTTGGACCATATCTCAAGAAATATACAACCGATTTTCAAACTTTTTTCAGTTATAGACTCCTTGGACATTCAAGATTAGTTTGAAACACATTTGACCCCATGTTGACCTTTACTTCCGGGTCGACCGGAAGTGGGCCAATATCTCAAGAAGTACAAAGCCAATGTTCAAACTTCAGTTATAGACTCTAAGGCAATAAATATTAACTTTGAAAAACTGTCACCCTATGTTGACCTCTACTTCTGGGCAACCGGAAGTGGGACTATATATCAAGATCTTCACAACCGATTGCTTAAACTTTTCAGTTATAGACTCCTTGGCATTGCAGATTAGTCTTTGGTAGCTGTGGGCCCATTTTGACCTTTACTTGTGGGTCAACCGGGAAGTGTGACCTAATAACAAGAGCTACACAACTTTTTTTTCCAGTTATATATTCCTTGGGCAATGAAGCACAAAATCCAAGCAAAACATCACGGAACAGCTTCGTGTTTGTTCACAAACACTTAATGTCTAGTTATTATTATTATTATTATTCTTTGTTTCTCCCTAAATCCCATAGTGTTGTACACGTTTTTGCGGCAGCCTAATCTCCTAAACCATAATACGAAAGAGTGAGTTTATTATACAAAACTGAAGCTTAGAACATAAGCTTAATTCTTATAGTAAAAAATGTAACAAATTTTAATTAATAAGCCTTAATTAAGCTTGTGAATATTTAATTAGCAAACCTAGTTAACACCATATCTCAAAAATTAGACCGCCGATCCTGAAACTTTTTTCAGCTATACACTAGTCAGGTCCTGTTAATGTGATTTCCGACATAAAATTCTGGACGACGTCACCATGACGTCATGTAATGCACGTTTTGTGTTTGTGCACAAACACAATGGCTCTTCAAATCTATACTTTAAACTGGTCAAAAACACAATAACTTCTAAATAATCTATTTGTTAGTTTCCTAAATATCATATTATGTGTAGAAAAATACACTGATTCTAATAAGATTTGTTTCAGTCCATAAAAGCAATCAATGTTCGTCTATTAATTAATTAATCAATTAGAATATTGGCATCATGGGTACAACGTAGTACTTCATAAATTGGGTGCAGTCACTTTCATTGCAATGTTTAAACATCTCTATGGCTCTTACAACACACTGCGGATCTGTATGGGTTGAGGACTCTTAGGGAGAGTCTGAGAAGACGATGTCGTGATGTTTGCATCTTTAATTTGTTTTTGAAAAAATGGCAACTAGTAACTAATTAACCACATGACCCTCATTTGCATATTCAATCAGAAATCTTTGCAGCACCATATCTCAAGAAGTATACAGCCGATTTAAGACTGTTTGTTGCTAAAGACTCTTTGGGGATTGGAGATTAATTTTGAAAAATCGTGACCTCAAGTTGACCCCTACTTCTGGTCGGCCGGAAGTGGGACCATATCTCAAGAACTATACAACCAGATTATAAAACTTTTTCAGTTATAAACTCCTTAGGCATAAAAATATAACTTTTGACAAACCGTGACCTCAAGTTGACCTCTACTTCCGGGTCAACCGAAAGTGGGACCATATCTCAAGAAATATACAACCGATTTTCAAACTTTTTCAGTTATAGACTCCTTGGACATTCAAGATTAGTTTGAAACACATTTGACCCCATGTTGACCTTTACTTCCGGGTCGACCGGAAGTGGGCCAATATCTCAAGAAGTACAAAGCCAATGTTCAAACTTCAGTTATAGACTCTAAGGCAATAAATATTAACTTTGAAAAACTGTGACCCTATGTTGACCTCTACTTCTGGGCAACCGGAAGTGGGACTATATATCAAGATCTTCACAACCGATTGCTCAAACTTTTTCAGTTATAGACTCCTTGGCATTGCAGATTAGTCTTTGGTAGCTGTGGGCCCATTTGACCTTTACTTGTGGGTCAACCGGGAAGTGTGACCTAATACCAAGAGCTACACAACTTTTTGAAACTTTTTTTTCCAGTTATATATTCCTTGGGCAATGAAGCACATAATCCAAGCAAACCATCACGGAACAGCTTCGTGTTTGTTCACAAACCTTAATGTCTAGTTTATCTCTGTTTCTGTGTATTGTTTTTACTACAGGGCCCCCACGGAGAACAGTGTAACACTGATGGGGCTACCCTGTTTAAATAATACTATAAATAATAATAAATAATAATTATCTTATTTCGGTCAACAAGAAACTATTGTTTAACGTTATCCCATTATTTGACATTGTGTCCCGACACCAACGAGGAGATGGAGGTCAAATAAAGGAAACGGTCGCAAATACCACGATAATCAAAATATTTCTTTATAAATAGCCGATTTGTGTGGTGGGATTGTGTGTGTATGTTATTGGATCTCCTCCCTGGATACCGCCATCAAACCTCGCCAAATTAACACGGAGAGAAAGTGAAGCTGACTTTGTCTTGACACTCATCTATTTTTGAACAAAATCCGTTGAAAATTGACAGATTTATGAGCAAAAAAACACCCCAATTGATGGGGTTTCGCTGCAGCCGTTTTAACTGTTGCTATGGCAGCGCGCGCGTACAATGCAAGCACGCGTACAGTACAGTGGGCTGCGTGCGCCCATAGCCTCATTTGGGTAAGAATTATGACGTAATGCATAATATTAAGAGAGGCGTATAATGGGACGGGATCATGGAGAACAGAGGCAGGCTTTAGAGCACGTGGGACGGGGAGAGGGAAGGGGGGGCGGGCGGGGGGACTGCGCCTTTTATTTAATAAAATAATAATAATAACATGCATTTTTATAGCGCTTAATACAAGGTTCTCAGCGCTGAACAAGAAGTTTATGATAACAAAAAATGACACTTAAAAGTTGGATGAAATAGCAGAAACTGAATAGACTAGATGGATTTAAATAAGTGTGTTTTTGGAGCGTTTTAAATGAGTCCAGTTTATGGGACGGGATCATGGAGAACGGAGGCAGGCTTAAGGCACGTGGGACGGGGAGATGGAAGGGGAAGGGGCGGGGAAACGGCACCTTTTATGTTGCTATGGGACGGGATCATGGAGAACGGAGTCAGACATTAGAGCACGTGGACGGGGAGAGGAAGTAGGGGAACGGGGGAACGGCACCTTTTATTTAACTGGGACGGGGAGAGGAAGGGCAGGGGGACGGGGGAAACGGCACATTTAACTGTTGCTATGGGACGGGATCATGGAGAACGGAGTCAGACATTAGAGCACGTGGGTCGGGAGAGAGAAGGGGAACGGGGCCGGGGAAACGGCACCTTACATTTAACGTTTGCTATGGGAAACGAAACAGAGTACAACCAAGGACATGGTAATTGGTATTGTGACGTCACTCTTTTCTTAGCAATAAAAGATTGATACAAAGTTAAGATCAATCTAAGTGCTTAGTGAAATTTAAAAAGCACGGAAATTTAGCGGGACCCGCGCGTAGCGCGGGTTTCCCGCTAGTAATAAAATGGACCCTCCCCATGAAATATGCTAATTACATTCACGCATGCGTACAGACCCTGTTGGTTGGCAAACGTCATAGAGTTGTGCACTATAAGCAGACGCGCAGTCGCGTAGTGCAATTTACATGTTTCATGGGAAGGGTCTATGTGGCTTCTTATATAGCGCACATGTCCGTCAACCAGTGACGCTCGTGCGCTGTACATTCTTTCCTGCCAGATGTTGGACTATGTTTCGAATTGTGGAGACCTAATAGATCATTTTTTTCTGCATTATTGTTGTTCTCGTACAATATTATTGTGGGTTGATATTATTTAGGGAATAACAGTGCGAGCACCCGTCTTCACTGCGTGGTAATGACCGGGTTTAGTGGCTGGCGCTGTTAACGGACCGAGCCGTGGGCGCACAGCTCCCTCATGATACATGCAGTCGACAATAAATTTTGATACGTTGGTGAACTTTGCAGCAAAATGTAGAGTACAGTTCGTGCCTCAAATAGTTGCAACTTCAACACATACTCTAGAATTATTAATGCCCAAAATGCATTACTATTTTTTTTACTGCAGGTGCAATATAGTAAAATTCATGCTGAAAGGATTGTGTCACTGTATGTCTAGGCCCTGCGCGACTAATGTGTCGTAGTCGCGACTATTAAATCATTAGCCGAGTCGCGACTACTTTTTTTCAACTAATCGAATAGTCGGGCTGCCAGACTACTGCAAAAATAGTCACGACTTCCTGTTTGGTGAACCGATTGTATCACTTCATTCATGGCAAATAATACACTTACGAAACAAATCAGACATCAGTGACAAAATCATCAATATTTTCGGCACAAAATTTACCATATTGCCCCTGCGGCAAAACATGCTGCATTGCATCTTGGGATTTAAAAATTAGTTGCGACTAGTGTCGTAGTCATGACTATTTGAGGTGCGACTAGTTTAGTAGTAAATTACACTAGTCGCCCAGGCCTACTGATGTCTCAGTCTGGTTGTGTTTCGTAGATAAATTATGTTGTCGTGAATAGTCGGTCGTGACTGTGAGTGACACAATTGGTTCAGCAAGCAGGAAGTCGGAACTATTTTTGTAGTTGCGGTGGCTCGATTTATCGAGTAACTCGACTAAACAATAAATAGTCACGATTTCGACATCAGTCGCTGTGCAGACCACTAGACGCTCATCACAGGCTTTTCCACAGCAGCATTTAAAGTGCACAGTTATCACACAGTACTTTTGTCAGCGGCTGAGCCTACGACAGCTCTTCTTAGATTGTTGGGTGCAATGCCGTTTTCATCTGATTCTCTGTGTCTTAGATAGTTTATGGCAATTGAAAGACCACGAATGTTGCTTATCTCGCCCAACTCTTCCACTTTCATCAATTTCACTTGGTGTTCAAAATGTGACAAACATCAACTTCAGTCCAAAAGCGTTGGCTAAGAGTGTGCGCACAGCTCCCTCAGGGTTGAAAAGCTATGTAAACTCATCTTGACAGACACTCTCTGTATTGGTATGATACATGCATGTCGACAATAAATTGTGATACGTTAGTGGAACTTTGCAGCAAATATAGAGTACAGTTTTTCACGTATGTCTTTCTTGATTGACAGTTAATATAATGTTCCATTATTGCCTTTTCGACTTCTTTCCTGGAAATGTGCCCCTGTCAGAAGAATGACATAAATACAAATCATATAGCATAGGTTGGCTGAACATAAGGGGTCTCTTTGTGCTAAACTCGCTCTGCATCAAGCTTAAAATATGTAAAATATGTATTTGTAAAATATGTATTTGTTTTATGATTATAATTAGTAACCGTCGACCATCAAGGTTACGATCATTGCAAACAAGTGTTTAAACGGTGCTTGTACACAGAAGAAAACTGTGAGTTAGAATTAAACAAATGTCAGCCAATGAGCCATTCTCAAATCAAGGGATATGTATGCAATTGTGTGCATTGAAGTGTTGGTTTACTCTAGTCAGGCAAATCCAACCTCGTATAAAGCTGGGCTCATAGTAACTCCTGTAACTATGAACTATGTTCGTTCCGCTATGACGATAGCCAAACAAACCTCATAGTTCTAGGTATAG